>NC_056748.1:546979048-547016548 GCF_019279795.1 Protopterus annectens
TGTGTGTGTGTGTGTGTATGTGTGTGTGTGTGTGTGTGTGCGCGCATGAGTGGGGGGAGGGGTGCCTGTAGCTGTCTATGTAACAGAATTGCAATGAATGGTGTGGGGGGGGAGCAACTGCATTAAGCAATCAATTCAGAGACATGCAAATGAGTCACTAATAAGGTTTTGCTCCATGCAACTCTTACATGCCTCTTAATTGTATTCAGCTCTGTATCCCTGCCACTGTTTGCACTGCATACTTGCCACAGCACAGCTCAGGAACACATCCACATGCATGCCTGCTTGCTGGTGTTCTGCATATATACCAACTTGAGTGAACATTACACAAAAGAACAGTAGAGTGTACTAGCCATAGAGTTTGGCAACTTTTCACCCAACACATTGTTATAATTCAGGAAAACAACCAGGTGCCTGCTTACTGGTGGTCAGTGTACATCACAGCACTGCCACGTACACTCTATGCAGAGCCAATGTTTAGGACTATATTTGGTTGCAATGGATCACAACACCACAAGGGAGTATAGAAAGTATCACAGTATGATAAAGGTGAGCAATATCATAGCACTGCAAGGGAACACAGTATTTGAATACCGTAAGTATGCACAGATAGTGTTTCAGTACTGTAAGGTGGTGTAAATTGTATCACTATACCAAAGTACTACACAGACTTTTACAATACAGTAAGGGAACACGTCTACTATCAGAATACTATAAGGATGCACAATTAGTATTACAGTACTGTAAGGGGGTGCAAATTGTACCACTATACCATAACAGTATGAGCAGTATTGCAATGCAGTAAGGTTATATGGCCAGCATCAGAATACTATATGGATGCATAGATAGTGTCACAGTACTCTAAAGGACTGAAAATTGTATCATTGTACCATAATAGTATGCAAACTATTACAACAGAGTAAAGGAATACGGCCAGTATCGGAATACTAGAAACATGCACAGTTAGTGCTACAGTAGTGTAAGGGAGTGCAAAATGCATCACTATAGCATAACAATAAGCACACTATTATAATACAGTAAAGGAACGGTTGGTATCAGAATACTGTAAGATTACATAGATTGTGTTACAATATTGTAAGGCATCACAGGGAGTATTGCAAAGTATTTTGACACAGTACTGACACACAGACTATAAAAATCTATAAAGGGAACAGTGGGTTTAGAATACTGCAAGTATGCACATATGGTATCACAACACTCAGAGTACAGAATGTATCATGATACAGTAATGGTATGCAGGCTATTAATGTACTGTATGGGATGGCACACAGTGTCAGATACTGTTAGTGAACACAGAGAGGATCACAATACTATAAGGGTGCACAATACAGAATGACAGTACCATAAGGGAACCTGAAAGTATCATCATGTTGTAAGGGTGCACAGACAATATCACAGCACTCTAAGGGTAGACAGATTATCACAATACTGTAAGGGAGCAGAGATAGTGTCACAAAACCATAAAGGTTCAGAAAGCCATACCACAATACTCTAAGAGAGCACGGACAGCCATAAAAGAGTAAGGGTATACAATACAGTATCACAATACTCTAAGAGAGCACAGACAGCCATAAAAGAGTAAGGGTATACAATACAGTATCACAATACTCTAAGAGAGCACAGACAGCCATAAAAGAGTAAGGGTATACAATATAGTATCACAATACTCTAAGAGAGCACAGACAGCCATAAAAGAGTAAGGGTATACAATACAGTATCACAATACTGGAAAAGTATAGAAATATTAACCACAGCGAAAATAATAATAAGCTGCATAGCACAGAACACTGTGTGCTCCACTGTAGAATGGTGCACCAGGTGTACAAGGGTGTAATTTAAGCAGTCTGCACTCAGTAGTGCACATACGGGTATGCAGCCACAATATACAATACACATGGAGACAGTGGTCATCAGTGTGGCTCATTGTGGTTATGCTGCTGTGCAGGAATGGGTAAAACAATTCAGAAATTTACAAACATGCAATGTGCTCATTATCCATTCCTGTGTTGGAGTTCAGATGTGTCTCATTTGTGCCTTATCCTTTGTGATTTTTATCCCAAAGGTGCTGAGTCCTTGCAGGCTACAGCCTTGTAGTAATGCCAATACAGACCACATTTCTGCATTATTGTACATAGCAGATGTGCTACAATAGCTGCAGCAGCAGCAGATCTAATGAGTGACACAAAGATGATTTAATGAGTAACATGAAGGTGGTCTGACCATGAACTTTGAGCACAGTATGTGTGTACAACTATATATCGGAGCAGTCAGTATTGTTTACTGTTTGTTTTACTGATGGATTGCAAAGCCTTCACATCACAGTGAAAGCACATGTGGTTAATGTGTGCTATAGTCAATGTATGTTTTTTTGGTTTGAACAGGAGTAGAGAATTGAATTCCATTCAGTTGCAACTTCATTACCATGGAGTTAGCATAAAAGTAAGCGGGTGAGGAACACAGCCCTCCACATAAACTATGTTTTACTTTTGGTGGTGCTGAACATTGTTATATCATTAGCAGCTATGTACCAGTCATTGTTTGTTTGACAGATACATTGTTGCTGATGGTGCTGAGGCAGGTGTGTTTTGCTTCTTGTGATCAGTACATAATGGGTAGCTTTTCAATAGTGTTTTCTTAAGACACATTGCACCTTTTTATAATTTCTCCAAATCATTTGGGTTTCTAATACCATAAAAGGAATGGATCCCATTCCTAAGTCAAAGTATGAGTAAAGTTCATGAAATTAGTATTGTTTCAATCTTTGATGTCAGCCAGAAGTGCTCTTTGCAGCACTCGCAATGTGTTCAGTAATGTCTCCTCCTGCAATTCCTATGGAGTTACATGTATTGGTACCATATCTAAATATGATTGTAAATTCTGTTTTATAAGACCTGTTGGTCCTACTACTATTTCACTGCATGTATTGATTGATGCACCTTTGAGTGGTTAGCATGGTCAATGAGTGCATTTAAAATGCAGTGTGATTAATAAAGAGCCTGCTAACAAAAGTGGTTGTCATTTTACTTATTGCTGGGATGTATTTTTACTGCTTCTGCTGACTGGTGTTCTTTCAATGTATTTGTGTTGTTGATGAGTGCATGTTTATTGATTTGTCTGTATTTCATATCATTTGATATTTCAAGACTCATTTGTGTGAATCCTAGAATAACAAGACTGAATGACAGAAAATGCAGACTTACTAAGTTTTAAACTACCATTTCTTAGACTATTCCCTTTTCAATGCAGTATGCCAGTCTCTGAGTTGGTATGCATTATGTGGGAAGCTTGCCTCCTGCGTGCCCCACTTAGCAAACCAACTTTAAAGAACAGCAATGTTTTGACATTTACTGTTCTCCTGTATTTTCAGACTTTTTCGTAATCCTGTGGTTCACGCGTAAAAGTCTTAGAATTACAATAAGGAGCTTACAAACACAAATTTTAGCCTTTGCAATAGTGCTTACTTTCTTGAATCCAATCATATAAGAAGAAAAAGAAGTTCTGCAAAACAAAAAACTTTTAACATAAAATACTTTTTCAACATTTTAAATGAAAAAGTTTGCATTCGACTCAATACACAAAATAAATAGCTAGATAACAGAATAATTTTAATCTGTGTATTTGGTTATATGTTATTTTTTGTAAGCAGAGGACTAATCCAAGATGAATACAGGCCAGTGTGAGTATTCTTAACAGCTGAATATCTACACAAATCAATAATACAATGAAGATATTGCTGTGGGGCAACTTGTAGACTAAGACAGCAGTACTTAGTTTTTTCATCTAAAGGAGGTAATCTAAAAAAAGAAAATAAACAGTGGTGTATATCTGTTGAAACACTACACACGAATCTTCAAACAGACCTGATAGACACCATTCAATGTACTGTAAAAAGGACCTGTACAGATTCAGAAAAAAATATTACCAAGTTAAGAATAATGACTTGCCCAACAAAATCCTAATTTCTTTAGAGCAACAAGTTTTAACTTTGTGTACCTCAGCTATGCTGGCATTTATTTATTTGTTTATTTTTCATTCATTCATTTTAGATCAGCAATAATTCAGTGTAAGAGCCATATAAAATAATATCAATTTGTTGATGTATGTTAACCATCTTGAAATGTGACCCAAGATTGAACACTATTTACTGTAAAAATGAAAAATAAAGGACCCAATACTGGCACCTGATGACCATTAATGTTATAATTAAAACATGATAAGTAAATACCCCAAACCTTGGTGACATTAATCCTGCCAGCAAAATAGGATGCCATCCAAAACAACACCACTCAGAAAACAAAATCTTTTTAAGGAAAAAATGTACATTGTTAATATAAATACAGTCAACAGCTAAAGAAGAGTTAACAAAAATTGCAGCAGTACGTAATGGTACATTATATACTCAATACACCCATTCTAACAATGCCTTCTAAAGCAATGCTGATGAACTGCTAATACATGACTGTTTTTAAAATGTCTACCGTTTACAAAGCAAATTTTCAAAAATACTGGAAAAGGAAGTAAGCAGGAACTGGACAATCATGTCTGAATTTTTATCTATTTCATTTTTTATAGATTCTAACATGTAGTGATTCTATTGAGTGGGAAAAACGGGCTATGCTCCAGTACAGAAGTATTAAATTATTATTTGGCCAAACCAAATACTGAATTCCAGTTTTGATAAATCTCAAATCAATGCCATCATGGCCTTCAACTGTGAATACTGTTTGCAATAATAGCCATATGCACTTTGTCAGGTATTTACAAAGTAAATGAAAAATCAGAAACTATGTCCAAATTAGTAATTTTTTTATTAATTCAGTATGGTTTAATATTGCTAAATACACAATTAAAGTCTTCAGCTGCAGCCGCAGATCTCCAGTATTGGTTTGCATCATATCAGGTACAGAGTAGTTTTTTGCCTAACATACTTAAAATCTCCTTAACCAATAAGCCTGCCTTTATTTCTTTACACAGTCTGTTACAAATATTTTATGTTTTTTTTAAACTCCCACTTACATTCTGTGAGAAATTTATAAACATTTTGTAATCAGGATTGTATGCTTCATCATATCTAGAAAATGTCTGGCTATCCAAGCTGATCATTTTTATTTAACTTTGCTGCAATCACAGGGGCTACATCATTACTAATTTTGTAGATGCAGTTAGTAAAATCAGAAAGTTTTCTAATTATCAGACTGATAAGAAATTAGTCCAGTCTTACTGGTGAATCTCAGACTAACATCTATAGACTATCTTTGATCAACATATTTTCTTACTGAAAGGTTCTTTCTCTATGCATTTCCAGCCTGTTTTTGCATAGAGAAAAATAGCCCTGAAAAGTAGTATTTCTCCAAGAGGGTAAAAGCTAGGAGGCTGAAACTCTGCAGGTATGCAGGGTACTATCTACCCTACAAAAGGGTACTGCAATCCTGTTTCTGGCTTAACTGCCACTTTCAGTATGACTGTTTATTGGTTTTAGCTTTCTCTATGCATTTGGAGTAGAAGTTCGACTTATAAAACCTCAGTGTTTAAAACACCACCATCATTAGTGACTTAAATGAAATCTAGCAAAGATGTCCACCCAATGCTCGCATTCCTTGTGGATTTCTTTGCCAAATGAAACAGTCCCAAGTCTGATACCACTATACCATGGTTATGTTTAGCAAAATACAACTAAAAGTTCTAGTTACAATTTAATTATCCATTTTGAATAACTTATTTTTTACCTTTGCATGTCACTGCTTTGTAAATTCAATTAACATAGTAATAAACCCCATGAAAGGTGTCACTTCACCAGAACTGCTCCTTTAATATTTGCTCCTCTTATATCTTACTCACAGCACAAATTTAAAAACTAGGTGTTCTAAAGGTGCATATTCCTCCTAGAGTTCTTTTATGACTACATCACTTTTATGGTGAGACAGATTACTCGGATTCATTAAATTCCAAACCACGACACTGTGAGTTGAAGTTGTTAGAAAAGCATGGGCTACTTACAATATTCATCCATAATAACTTTGCTGTTCTCCCATTACTTCCGTGCCTTCTTTTGGCTTCTGCCTCTTCTTGGTTTTTCTTCACTGGTTCTTTTTCTCCACTTTCTAATATCACTTCCTATCAGTACAACATTCCTCTTAAATTGTCTACAAAGTAAAGACTTGTTCAAGTATTTATTTGATTGCAACATATTTACTTAATTCAAATAGGTGTTTTTTAAAGTCTGGAAATTCATAGGATAAATACAATCATATTTGTCTTTGTGTTGAAATCTAAGCAAAACCATATATTTATGCTTGCAGTTTGGACTGTCATGTTTATTTTTAAATTTCATTTTTGATATATGAAGTTAAGGTCAGCAGTTTTTTAATACCTTATTTTGTTGTCCCCCATATAACCAAATTTCTGTTTTGAACAGCTGTAGGTTTTCTCTTTGACTTATGCAGGTTGTGTTTTTGAATATTTATTTAGTGAAATAACACTGACTGTAGTATCAAGTAGGTCGAGTGATAATGTTTTAGTGCATGGATTCAGGATTACTGCACTTGAGATTGTTTACTTTAAATTATTTGAGGGTAATGATCTTTGGTGAGGTTTTAATTTATTTATTATTACTTTCCTTTTATTTGACTGTTTAAGGTGTGGGGCTTGAGATAGAAGGAATGTTTTTATTTATTCATGGTTTTAGATTTAATTTCACTTTGGATTTAGGGCTTAACAGAAACAGAGGGAAATGTATTTACTCATTTATTTGTTAATGAGTTTTATCTTTTGAAAATTTTCATTGGGGAATGGATGGCTTAAAAATTTAGACAAGTAGTCCGATCCGACCATAAGCTAATTACCCTTGATATCTACATCCTGCCCCCACCCTCCATTAAGGAAACCACGGTAAAATATTTCTCCAAAGCCATCTTCATGCTTCTTAAGACAGAAGTGGTAAACTTCATGACACCCATGCAGACGGACAATACAGTTACAACTGCTGAATCCTACACAAATGCAGTCTATAAGCACTTAAACGAATGCATGGATTGTGCTACCAAAACAGAACTAAGACGCTATCCTCCAAAAAAAGGAAGCCAATCTGGTGGTCCCCTGCCATAAACAAACTGTACAACAGAAGGAAGAAACTGTTGCAAAAGAGAGTAAAATCCCATGAGTGGAGAAGCTCCCTGGTCAGCCTCAGTAAGAAGTTGAGATCCCTTATAAGATCCTCCAAAGCTAGCTACGAAAACAAAATCACCACTAATTTCAAGGGCAACCACAAAGCATTCTATAGCTATGTCAAGAATCTAGATGGCAACACCCATATCTGCTTTCAGTTACAGCACAAAGGCATGAAAATTACAGAACAATCTAATATTGCCAACATCCTGGCAGATAGGTTCAGTGCTAACTTTACCCCCCTCTCACCCCATAAAGGGCCCATATCTATACAGGAAGAATGCAGAGTCACTGTAATCACATCTACACAGGTAAAAGCTGCACTCTCTAAA
Source organism: Protopterus annectens (assembly GCF_019279795.1). Lineage (NCBI taxonomy): Eukaryota > Metazoa > Chordata > Ceratodontiformes > Protopteridae > Protopterus > Protopterus annectens. Next base: position 546,986,566 of record NC_056748.1, read on the forward strand.
GCCAAAAACACAGCATCCACGGGACCGGACAACATCCCAGGCTGCGTTTTACACGAACTTCAGAACGAACTGGTTCCCCACTTAAGCACCATGTTCAATAATAGCCTCGCATCAGGCTTTGTGCCCACTGAATGGTGCACAACAACAGTTATCCCACTCCACAAAGGGGGAGACACCACTGATCCCGAGAACTATCGACCTATTAGCCTGATGAGCCTGGTCTTCAAGGCCATGGAACGTATCATCATGGAACTCATAAACAAAGACATTGGTAACCTCCAAACTCTGGATCCCACCCAGTTTGGATTTGTGAAAGGCAGATCATGCCTCCTGAACCTGATCGACTTCTTTGAGGCAGTCACCAAAGCTGTAGATGAGGGTAAGGCAGTTCACACAGCCTAACTTGACCTCACCAAGGCTTTCAACACCATCCCCCACTCTGGAATTATAGCTAAACTCACTAAACTAGGTATAAATCCCTATGTCAAAAGATGGGTTGCCAACTGGCTCACTGACAGAACCCACACTGTAAAAGTTGCAGACTCCAAATCTGACCTCAAAGCAGTGACAAGTGGAGTACCACAGGGTTCCGTTCTGGCACCTCTCCTGTTTGGTATCTATTTCTCTGAAGTACAGGCTAACACAGAAGGCCTCTGGCTAATGAAGTTCGCAGATGACTGCAAACTAGGAGCCATAGTCAAGTCCCCAAATGATGAGGACATCCTACAGAAGGGCCTCACTGAGACAGATGCCTGGTGTCAGAGCCATGGCCACAAGCTCAATGCCAAAAAGTGCACTGTCATCCCCTTTGGTAAAAACTCTGTACCCATGAACTACCACATAGGCAGCAATCTACTTAACACCGAATGCGTGATAAGAGACTTTGGGACCCAGGTGGACAGTAGCCTCTCCTTTGATAGTCACATTGCCACAGTAGTCAGGAAGTCCTTCCACGTGGCACAGCTCATCATAAAAGAGTTATCATCCAGGAAAAAAGAGGTCATTGTTCCACTCTACTCGGCACTCATTAGACCCATTATAGAGTACAACGCCCCTTTTGGAATGTCCCTCACAAGACATCTGCAGCAGCTGGAAAGGACACAGAATTACCTCACAAAGAGGATTACTGGCTTCAAACAAATGCCCTAGATTGACCGCCTCAAAAAACTCCAGCTTTACCCCATAGCATATCACCTACTCTGAGGTGATCTCTGCCTAACATATAAAGCTATGTCAAATCCAGAGCTGTTGGACATGCTACACCTAACGAAATCCCAATCCCTCTGAGCTACAAGCTCTAGGGACCTAAACCTTGTCATCACAATAAACAGGACATGATGGAGGGGAAGATTCCTGTCCCAGAGACTTCCCATACTCTCGAACAGGCTACCCATCTATGTCAAGCAAAGTTCTTCATTAGCACTCTTCAAGAAAAATCTTGATGAGTGGATGAGAAATATGAAATACACCCCGGGGATCACGTTTGTGTCTCTGCTCGACAGTGGCACAGGAAAATAACTTTCTTGGGTGGCGTAAGCCAGGGAACCTTGTTGGCTAGGCTTACGTAGGCCCTTGGGCTGATATCCTAGTACCTACAAATGAACCTATGAACCTATGAGTGGCAGATTCACAACTGAGGAGTTTACTTTTGGGGTATTTTTCAGCAGCAAACATTAAGGTTCAGCAGTTGCAGTGGAAAAGCCTGCTGTTAAGAATATAAAGCATATGTCTTTAAATGATAGTGAGTTGAATACAGGTAGTTGGACTTGCTTCCAGGGAAATCATTCTGAATGCAGACCTCATGGAGCCTATGCCATACCACTAGTGCCTCTGTCTTACTGATGTGTCATCCAGACACCAAGTGAATATCTACTTTTACAACTGGAGAAATAGGTAATCAGAAATGAATAACTATGTTTGCTTTCAACCCCTTATGTGTGTGGAAGCATGGCAGGATAGCCTGCAGTCAGAAAAATTATCTAGTCACAAACACCAGGAATTCTGGCATATACTTAAACTTATCAGACAGCTGAATGCTTTTGTTTTATAATGTTGATTAACTCCTTGATTCAAATGGATTTCCTGAGAAGTTGAAAATGATACATTATGGCACATTTCTGTACATCACTGCTGGAAATGAATTAAAAATATATAAAATAGTTATTTCTTCTTGAAGAAGACAAACACAAATTAACAATAATATAAATTTCCAGAATTACTGTGAGCCTAAAATAACTTGTAATTTATATAATACATGCGCTTTACAAGATACAAAGTCCCAGAGACATTATAGATGGTTATGTCATTGAATTGAATAGAACAAAATACTGAATTTGGATAAAAGCTTGTGATACAAGAAACATTGAAACAAGAGTGAGGTTATGACAAGAAGCAGACTTAATATTATTAAACACTTTGAGCACCATGAGCAATGGGAATTACTAGTACAGAAAAAATAATTGCAGAAATCCTGAGAACACTGCTGCCTATGCAGAACTTTTCACAGAAACCCTGTACAAGCATGCTAATAGCTGCATAGATGCAGCTGTACACACTACGAAGAAATACAGAACCTACTCAAAAAACAAGCCACCCTGGTGGAATCACAAAATCAATAGGCTGTACAACAGAAGAAAGAAAATTATGGCAAAAATTAGGAGGTGCAGCACCCAGCAAGATGAAAGCAGTCTCATCAAATTAAACAAGCATCTCAGAGGACAAATAAAGTTTACCAAAACCAAATGTGAGGTGAATCTGGCCTCCCAGGCCAAGGAAAACCATAAGGCATTCTTTAGCTATGTCTGCAACCTCAAAGGCAATACATGATTGTGTCCGGAGCTCATTGTAAATGGAGCCACCAATACTGAGCCAGAAGATATACCAAACCTACTGGCCAATAAATTCAGCTCCAACTTTGCCCCCTCTCCCCCTCAAACTTCCCTTAAGAAATACCATCTAATACAACTCCCCGTGCTATCATTAGGGAGCAGGTCCTTAATGCTCTCTCTAGGGCCAAGAACACTGCATCAATGGGCTCAGACAATATCCCAGGATGCCTTCTAAATAGCATAAAACATGACCTATCAGGACCTCTGGAATTGCTATTTAACTAAAGCCTCCAAACAGGCTTCATGCTGCATGAATGGAAAACATCACCAGTCATCCCACTGCACAAATCTACAGAACCTGGAAACTACAGACCCATAAGTTTCACCAGTCTTATATGTAAAGCCATGGAAAGAATTATCATGGAAATTATCGATAGTGACATAGTAAGCCTCCAGACACTGGACACAACCCTGTTTGGTTTCATCAAGGGCAGATCATACCTACTCAGCCTGGTGAACTTCTATGAGAAGTTTCCCAAAGCAATGGATGTGGGCAAAATGGTTCACACTACCTACATTGACCTGGCCAAGGCATTTGACACAAAACCACACTCGGGCATTGTTGACAAACTCAAAAAATTAGGTACAAACTGAAATGTCACCTGGTGGATAGCCAACTGGCTCACAGATAGGACCAAGGAAGCACGAATTGGGGAGTCCACCTCCACAAAGAGGCCAGTCACAAGTGGAGTCCCTCAGGGATCAGTCCTTGGAATGCTCCTTTTTGGCATTTATTTTTCTGAAGTCAAGGCCAATGTCAGTAGTCTCTGGCTAACTAAATTTGCAGATGACTGAAAATTAGGAGCTGTCATTGAATCCAACACTGACACAAATGTTCTCCAGGAGGGGCTATCACAGACAAACAACTGGTGTTAGAGCATGGACTAAAACTAAATGCCAAGAAATGCATAATAGTATCCTTTGGGAAGTCATCCACCCCTGGAAACTATCATATTGACAACCCACCCCTTAGAGCTGACCCAGTAGTGAGGAACTAAGGACACACATAGATATTAATCTAGCCTTTGACCATCACATGTCTACAGTAGTGAGGAAATCATTCCATGTTGCGCAACTTATAAACAAAGGTATGGCATCTAAGTCCAAGGAGGTCATTGTTCCACTGTATTCAGCATCATTAGACCTATCATTGAGTACAATGTCCCTTTGGAATGTACCTAACCAGGCATATCCAGCAATTGGAACATCCATAGAAATTTCTCACTAAAAGAATGCAGGGTGTAAGTAAAATGTCCTATGCAGACTGCCTCAAGGCCTTATCCCATTATTCTGTCTCTTATAGGCTTTTGAGGGGAGAACTATGCCTGACATATAGGGCATTGTCAGAACCCACTCTGATGGACCTCTTGCATAACTGCAAAGCAAACAGAATTATGCATGCTAATGACTTAAACTTTGCCTGTGATATAAATAGGATCTGCTGGATAGACACGTATTGCATCTCAGAGATTACCCCATTTCTGGAACAGGCTCCCCATCCATGTAAAGCAGAGTTTCTCCCTAACCCAATTCAAGTGCAGCCTGGACAATTGGATAAGGAACAGAAATTCATCCCTAGGTGCGGGTTTAGTACCTATCTCTCTAATGGACATTGGCAACTTGTAAATGGTTCATCTCCCAGGCCCTATCTTGTAAACATTTCATCTCCCAAGCCCCTGCACACACTTATCAAGGGTATCAAAACTTGTCAGAGATTTGGGATGCCTAGTAAACAGCTATGAACCTATGATCTTATGAACCTAAATGGACATTTGTAAGATAAAATGGGAGACACATCTAAAAATGAAAAATCAAGTGACCTGTTTCAAATGGAATGAATACGAAAAAAGAACTACATGAATATGAATTACAGTAACAATGGAGATGAGAAAAGTGGCTATACAGTTAAAATTCAACCCTCATGTACCAGGTAAGACTGCAAGCATAAGAAAATAAAATATCCTGCATTTACTCTATTCTGCAAAATCTGTGCTAGAAAAAAAAGACATTTAAAATGCGTACTCAAAGGAACTTATGGTGTTGAAAAGAAATATGAAAATAACATCTTGGTGTGAATAATGTAAAAAAACTTGCCACAGTGAAATGTGAAAATGTTTCCGCAGCACTGACAGGAGTACAACTCAGATTATAAGAAAGAAATGCTGAGGACAATTAAGCAGACTATTCAAATTGTATTTAGATACTGATGCAAAGTGCAAACATGCTGGCTGAGGATTCTATTAAAGCATCACATCTACACGTGCTGAACAGAAAGCTTTAAGCACATTGCTAACACATTTTTACTTTAATTTACAGTTTTACCAGACATTACTTGTGGTCCTTTGTGGTAGCTCTTCATGCTAGAATATCATCATTTGTACTGACTACACTAGCTATCTCCGCAGTTATTTCAGCTTCTCTAGAATATGTCTGGAGTTGAGCAGATTCCAAGCAGTGACTTTAGAAATATGCAGGGGTGTATATAAGGGCACATCATTGTACTAGCTTCATCTGAACTAATTTCTAAGAACTTTTAGTCAGCATGAAGAACAGAAAAAGAACTTCCCATCAGGCATTATTACAACTGTTCCTTCTAGCATCTGAAGTGTATATTGTTACTTTTAGATCCATCTGTTTAAGTCTTGAGGACAGATGCATATTTGGAGTTTGTCTTGCTTCACAGTCGTTAGCACATTATCATATTATTTAGCATCATCTCGGTTCTGTTAATTCAACTATGACTCCTATAATTTCCTCAGCTTTTAGTTCATGCTTAGTTCTAAGTCTGACTGCAGCTGGAACTCTTATTTGAGCACAAATCACTTCATTGCATAAGGGAAAATTTTAATAATATTCTTTGCAAATACTCCAAGCCCTGAAACAAATCAATACTTCTGCAAAATCCTATCAATGCTTTGGCATAAACTTTCAACATTTTGATGAGAATAATGTTTCTTAACCTGCAGCGATGTACTTATCACAGAAGTTCTTTTGTATGATCTGTTGATTATGTCAGCACTACCTTTTTAGCAATGAACTTCTTCTGTCTGTTACCATGTACCTTAGCATCCAATAAGCAACTAATAGGCTACTATTGAGAATATTTTGTTGTCACATGACTGTGGAATATATCTCTGAGATTACACTTTTCAATAGTGCATATTCTGAGTCTAAGCAGATTTACTGCTCTGACCTTTGACTTTGCATCGCCTACAGTCTGTATTAGATATCAAATCACTCAGCTGTTGAGCATGAATTTTTATTATACCAAATGCCTCAAAGCACTGCAAGCTGAAATATTTGGTCACTTTAATGGACTATTTAAGTATACTAGGGCGGCCACAGTGGTGCAGTGGTTAGCATTGCCGCCTCACAGCAAGAGGTTCTCCGGTTCGATCCTCAGCTGGGGTGCCTTCTGTGCGGAGTCTGCATGTCCTCCCTGTGGTCGCGTGGGTTTCCTCCGGGTGCTCCGGTTTCCTCCCACATCCCAAAGACATGCTGCAGGTGGATTGGATACTCTAAATTGGCCCTAGGTGTGCGTATGAGTGTGCCTTCTGTGGAAGGTTGGGCGCCGGGCTGGCAACTCGACACCGTAAAACTCCACTGCCATTCAATGTGCGGACAAGGTGATCCGCTGTGGCGACCCCTAACCGGGAAAAGCTGAAAGAAGAAGAAGAAGAAGAAGAATGGACTATTTAAGTATACTATTTGAAACATTAGTGTATATTTCTTGCACTGACTCGCAATCCAGCAACATATATCCAAAAGGCTTCAGTTTGTGCCAGAATACATTAAATATGTGTGTGAGGACTATTGCATGTCTCTTGTATTCAAATGAGACACTGAGGCACTGTGATGGGTTCAACTTATTTATTGTACATAAACACATCAAGAGTTGTAACTGGAACATGTATTTAACCTAATTGACTGACTCATTACTTCAAACACACTCATATGTGCATCTCCATTCATGCCTGCATTCACTCTGAATGACTATACAAAATGGCACTGATCTTGCACGTGCTCAGTAAATTATATGCATGTGCCATCTAGCTACAATGGGTGACTAGTTACAATACACACAATAATCTACAAGGACTTGTGCATTCAATCCCATATGTAAATTCCACAGCATATTTCCTCTTTCTTCTTTATCAAGCATGAACCTAACACTCATGCCTTTATTCTTTAGCTTTTCTGTCCAAAAGCCATTAGCAGCAATAGTGCTACCACATTTTACATCATGCAAATAGTGCTACCACATTCTACAGCATGCACCGTCTGCAATGGATACTACTTAACAGTACCTACAAACAATTCCACTCCACTACACTATTTCACCTGTATTAAATGCATATATCATGTTCCACCGCCTGCACTGTATGCTTCTTAACCGTACCTACAAACAATTCCACTCCACTACACTCTTTCACCTGTATTAAATGCATATATCATGTTACACCGCCTTCACTGTATACTGTTTAACAATACCTACAAACATTTCCACTCCACTACACTCTTTCAGCTGTACTAAATGCATATACAATGTTAATTTTTAACTTTTACGGATGCTTTTGAAATGGCAGAAAATCCACAAATCCTATCAACCCTCTAAAATGCTCTGAAAAATGCTTCATAAGTCCTGTAGCCACACAGCTCTCAGTGGGTGTGGCTTTTTCCTGCTCATTTTTTTACTAGGTGCTGTTTTGCATAGCATGTCATCACCAGCATTTTTCCTTTTAATTTTCATGATTTCTTGTGTATTCTACTTCTCAGGGCCTTACGCACACTTCCATCTCTGTAGCTACTGCTTTTAAGGTGATACTTGAGAAAGCTTGTTTACTCTTGCATATCACTTGCTTTGTCCAAGGTCATTCTACCTTTCCCTAATAATCTACCTGTAACCTAATGTACTCGAAATGTCGGAGCCTGTGGTTCCTCTCATACTGAGCAGGATTACTATCACAACACATCATCAATAGGGTAAAACTAACCTGTCTCACGATGGTCTAAACCCAGCTCACATTCCCTATAAGGTGAACAATTCAATGCTTGATAAATTCTGCTTCACAATGGTAGGAAAAGCCGACATCAAAGGATCAAAAAGTGATATTGCTATGAACGCTTGGCAGCCACAAGCCAGTAACCTAACTATCTTTCATTCGACACACAGTTGTATCTCCAATCAATGAATCATGACGGATCCGCTCACTACCTTGTGCTCTGTGTTACAGTTCGGGTAAAGAAATATCTATTCACTTCTGAATGCCGAGGTTTGTACTGAAAAATAAATATATTACATCCAGTCAATTTTTCTTTGACTCACAATAACTTTATTTTTCAAGACAGAACTACTCTTCCTGTTTATGGTTAAAAATGTCATGCTTCCTTGTCGGTGAAATATGGAAGTACTGCACACTGTATGTCAGTTCACAGTGAAGCACAACTCATAGTTTTATATCTAATGTTTCTAACTCAGTGAGAGCTTTTCATAAAGCTTTAAAGTTACTGGTGACTGTAGTGGAGTTATCACTACCAAAAATGGAAGAATGTTTGATAAATATGCTGATGGTTCTGTGGAGTGTTTGATACATTTTTCACAGCAGATTTCAGACTGTTTGGTTGAGAAATAAAATAGTTTTAAAATAAAAATTGTAAAAATCCAAAAATGAGACCTTTCATTTGTTTTATTAAAGAAAATTAAAAAGAGAAAAGAAAGACACAGTTTGCTTTGCAATGCTTGTGGATACTTCACTGCAGGACTTGTTAAACTGAAAAAAAGCACAGAAAGAGGTCAAGCATGCCAGAAAAGCAATATGAAATGAAAATGCTGCTTTGGTTGTCAAATAATTGTAATTATGACAACATCCATTTTACTCTGACATCATGTATTACATGTACACATAAAGGCTTACACAAAGTTAAGATGAAAAATAAGAAGGTATAGAAACATTAACACCAAGATGCTTTATATCAGGCTGAATCAAAATGTAGGTTCTCATATGACACACATCTCACCATTAGCATCTCCCATGCAGACACACACAATCAGACATAGAGAGACATACAATCAGACAGAGACAGACAGACATGCACACATATACACACACGCTGTCAAAACGAATAATTCTATTTTTCACAGCAACCAGAGTTACAGGGTGGAAACATAATAAGAATATAAAGCAGACACACCAATATATTTTATTTGTGGGGAATGATAAAAACTGTACCAAAGAAATTGCACACATATAAACAAAGCAAACACACTGAAGTTGAAGTTCTCAGATGACAAACAATCAATACTGTCATAGCCAGTCTTGTCACAACAAAATAGAGACTATTAAATTTGTGACAGTCAAGAGCTGAAGAGACAGGGTCCTGGAGTCAAGTCCCAAAAGCAAGATCAGATGTCCAGTGTAAACAGTACTATTAAGTATTCTGTATATGAAAGACAACTGAAGAAACTAGACAGATACATTTATTACTCAAGAGTTAAAAATAATTCTAAGTATTGTCCATTCATTTATTTAGAATGTGGGTATTAAGTGCAGGATATTGCATGTGAAGTGACAGACTCGCTTCTAAAAAGGTTACTCTCAGTACAGACCTTACAGAAGCTAAACCACATCCTCAGTGACTGTTACTTCTCACCAGCTGGACTCCAAAGCTGCCTACAGTTATCATCACGGCTGCTGAAGAGCTCTGTGGGATGTGCTTCTAATCTGGAGTCTTCAATTTAATGGGTTCTTTATTAGGAGTAAAGACCATCTGTAGAGGCATTAGAAGTGGATGTGGAACAGCAAAACGCAGTGAAAATAAGAAAATAAATTGCCAAAATGAACTCAGGGCTTCAGAAAATATTAAGGATGGATAACATGGCATATTTCAATGAGTAGTGCACAGAACTGGAAGAAAACAATAGAATAAGAAGGACAAGATTGTGCTAATAAACATTCAGGAATAAATGGGTATGATGAAAGACACCTAAAGGAGAGATGTAACAGTAGAAGATGACATTAACAAATGCATACATTATGTTTTCTGATCCGGACCCAGACATCCTGGAAGTGAAGGTAAATGGGCTGTAGAAAACCTTTCAAATAACATAACTGGAGGAAGTGATGGAATTTCAAATGAATTACTTAAAATCCTGCAAAATTATACTACTGCAGTGCTGATTTCAATTTTCCAGCAAATTCAGTAACATGACAGTAGCCATTAGATTGAGAAAGGTGAATTTATATTCATACTCACTAAAAGGCAATGAATACTAATGATTGCTCAAATTATCAAACAATTGCATTTACTTTGGATGCTAGCAAGCTGATGCTCAAGTTAGTGCAAGCCAGACTCCAGAAATATTGAGAACCGCCAGATGTACAAGCTGGCTTTAGAAGTGGTAGAGGCACCACAAGTGAAATTGTCAACATCTGCTGTATAATGGAAGAAGACAAGGAAGTTCCAGAAAAAAAAATCATACCTTCTGCTGCACAGACTACAGTAAAGCCACTAACTTTGTCGACCATAATAATTTGTAGCAGGTTCTTAGAGAAATGAGGATACTGAGACACCTTATCTGTCACCTGGATAATCTGTATGCAGAATAAGACAAAACAGTTACAACAGAGTATAGAATAACTGATGAGTTCAAGACTGGGAAAGGACTAGAACAAGGCTGCATGTTAATGATCTTATTCTAGTTCTGTATAAAATATATTGTGTGAAATTCCCATTTAGACAAATGAAATGTCGTGATCAAAATAGTTGGCAATATTATTAACAACTTCAGATATGCAGGTGATACAATTCCAATGGATAAAAGTGAGGAAGGCACTGAAGAGACTGTTGATTAATGTGAAAGTAGAAATTTCAAAAGCTACCAAGCTGCCTAACAGCAAAAAAAAAAAAAAAAAAAAAAAAAAAACCTTACAGCTATTTCATATAATGCTGTCAATTACTTGTATATAAATGGAGAAGAAAAAGACCTTTGTTTTCGAAAGGAAAGTTATGTCAAGTCCAGATAAGATTTTAAAGAGCAAAAATATCACATTGTCAACAAATGTCCACATTGTCAAAGATCTGTTTTTCCAGTAGTAAAATATGGCTGTGAGAGTTGGGTTGTAAGTAAGGTATAACACAGGGAAAATTAATGCTTTTGAACTGTGATGCAAGAGAAAACATTTAAGAATTCCATAGACTGAAAGAAGAAAATAAATCCAGACTATTCACTGGAAGGCCAAATGCTGAAAACAAAACTCAAAGACAAGATTTGCAACAGAAGACACTGATACTGGGAAAGACTGAAGGCAAAATGTGGCAGTAGAGGCCAAAGTGGATAGACAAAACTACAGAATAAACGAATATGCATTTGTAATAACTTAATTAGCTCCTGACAGACAAGTCTGGCACGCTGAAGTCCTGGAGGTCATGAAAGCTCAGATTCAGCTAAATGACAAATAACATGGGTGTATGTAGGGTGAGCAGTTATATCCTGTCAGGATTGAAATATATTTCTATTTTGTAATATTCTTCAAAGCTTTTCTTTGTAAACATTCTCCATTTTTTCCTGGGTTTTCACTGTGTTGTTTATCTGAATGTTTTTTTTTCCTTTCTGAGGTTGCAATACCTTTAAGCTTTGGAATTTTTCTAACATGACTTTCTGTCTAGAATATATGATTATTTTTTTCCTCTTGCTATCAAAAAGTTATTTTTATATTGTTTCCAACTGCATTTATGTATTTTAGATTAGAAATGTATTGGTAGGTCTGTTTGAAGGTTCTGTGAGAGTGTAGTAATCACAGCTTATAGGTGTTTAAAGTATTTTTATATGTTTTCTATCTACATTGTAATTTTATTATTACACTGTGCTATTGTAAATATCACAATTAGGTATGGTTAATGAAGACCCAGGTTGCGTAGTAACAAATGTTCAATGACAGAGATAGAGGAATGTGTATTTATCAGGCTGTGGATGGTATTTCATTATTGAAACTAAGCGGAAGGAAATTCCTTAAGATTCCAAGAGCAGGATAAGTTATTTCTTATACTTATTTCACTGAACTGCACTTCTGAAACGCTTATAATTGTGCTATACAGTTAATCTACTACATTTTGCACTATTATAAAGTTTTTTTACTGTTTCACTGCATTTATGTACTGTTTTATACTGTTTTAACTGTATTTTTCATTGCCAAATACTGTTTCATTACTCTAATTGCATGTTTACTGAATTACTTAACTGTAAACTGCTTTTTCATACAGAGAGTTGTATTTTCTGTTTGTGAGTGCTCTATCCGAGCTTTTCTGTGCATTTTTTGATTTTTTGAGGTTTCTGAGTTCTAATCTAGTCTGTTTACAGTTAAAAGCATTCTTTAGAGTCTGTTTGCTCCTTGATCTGTTTAAAACTTTCATTTAGTGGCTACAGTTAAGAACTGTAATAGTGTGCATTACTATAATTGCATTTTTATTTAATTACTAAATTGTAAACTGCTTTTTCATACTGAGACTTGCATTTTCTCTTTGTGAGTGTTCTTTCAATGCTTTTAAAGTAAGGTTTCTGTGTTCTGCTTAGGTGGCATAATCTTGATAGAGGTCTGTTGTCTAGGCCTGGTAGTTTTGTTTGAGTTTCCTGTGTTTCTGGCAGCCATTTTCTGCTGATTGTCTTCATTATTATTGAGAGTAACAAGGCCTCCTGACCTTCTGTAGTACGAGTGATTGGGTAATAGCAGGGGCTGAGTAGTAATTTGATCTTCTAACTCTTCCATCCTTACTGGTATATAAACCCTGTGTCTTGAAAAGGTTGTGCTTGTATTTATCAGGCTGTGGATGGTATTTCATTACTGAAACTAAGAGAAAATTCCTTAATATTCCAAGAGCAGGATAAGTTATTTCTTACACTTATTTCACTGAACTGCACTTCTGAAATGCTTATAATTGTGCTATACAGTTGATCAACTATATTTTGCACTGTTATACAGCTTTTTTTACTGTTTCACAGCATTTATAAACTGTTTTCATTGCTAGACATTGTTTCATTACTCTAATTGCATGTTTACTGAATTACTTAACTGTAAACTGCTTTTTCATACTGAGAGTTGTATTTCTGTTTTGAGTGCTCTATCCGAGCTTTTCTGTGCATTTTTGATTTTTTGAGGTTTCTGTGTTCTAATCTAGTCTGTTTACAGTTAAAAGCATTCTCTAGAGTCTGCTTGCTCCATGATCTGTTTAAAACTTTCATTTAGTGGCTACAGCTAGGAACTGTAATTTTTCTCACCAACCCTCCCTAGTGTTGTGGTGTTCTTATACTTGGTGGCTTTGCAGTTGCCCACCCATACTGTATATTTGATTTGTGACACTCCTCCCAGTCTAGTGTCATTAGTTCATTCAATCTAATAGAGAACATTTGTGAAGGCAAATCCACTCAGATTCTTAACCTTGAACTAACTTTTGTTCCAGCTTTCTCCATTTCCACTTTACTGAAAAAAAACTTTTACTGAAAAAAAAAATTCTAAGCTTGCTTCTCCCCTTTCCTGTGGCAGGTCTTGTCCAGATATGGATTTGCTGTGTGCAGGACTGTTTGTGAGCTCCTAAGCCCCCCCCCCCATGCTTAACTAGGGTTAAACTATTCCTGGTGCCATAAAGTCTGCTCTTCAAATTTTCCCTTGCAACTAGCCAGATTTTTAGTTTTAGCACTCAAATCTATTTCTTTGAGCTCAGCACTTGCTCAGAACTCTTTGTAAGCACTAAATAAGCTACAAATTACTACAGCACTCAACTTTCCTCACTTGTCTAGACAAAAACAGTTTTTAGTACTTAATAAATAAGCATCTATCCAGGCATGTCTAAAGGTCAACTCCCGGTGTTTTCTCCTGTCTACCTGATGAATCTGGGCATCTTGGGACAATGCAGCAATTGCCTCATGTACACAGACAACCCTCTCCTCCTACCACCTAACACTATGACCTGTGAGAGATGCACTTATATAGCCAAACTGGAAGCAAAGCTCTCTTCTTTCTGAAGACTGGACTGGACAGACAAGAGGAGAAGGTAAACACTTACACCACACCACACTCATCACATAGTCTCTCAAAACCTACACCACCAAAACACACACACACATAGAAGCACAAAACACACACCTACATTCACGGAGACTCTCAGTAAAAATCTGCCCAAACAACCGAGACCTTCAAAGCAGAAATGCAAGCAACTTCCACCCCCCCCAACACAACCCAAATGACACATAGCCCACGTACTCAGTGTGCCACTCAACTACGGCCCATAAGGCATAATGTACCCAACACTCTAGTCACAGGTGACTCAATGGTCAGGCATACTGATGTTCCACTCACCAGGCTAAACAAGCAGAAAGTTACTGTCAGCTGCCTGTCAGGTGCCAGGATCCGCCACATAATGCACGCACTCAGGTAACTCCACAACAAGTACAAATATGACTCTGTCATTGTCCATGTTGGTGTGAATGACCTGAGATGTATCTCCCTGGACTACATGAAAAGAGACATGGAGGAGCTCTCCAATCTTGTAGCCCAGGCAGGTATGACCCTAGCCCTGAGTAGCATCCTGCCATCACCCAGAATGATACCACAGTACAAGGACAAAATGATTAACTTCAACAATTGGCTAAGCTTCTGGTATCATTCTAAGGGAATCCAGTATCTGTCTGCCTGGGATGACATGATCGACAGACCACGCTGCTTTGCCAGATATGGCCTGCACCTGTCACCCTTGGGATTCCAAATACTGGCAAAGGCTCTTGCCACCCCTCTAGTGCCTTTTTTAGGCAAGGTTCAAATGACAAATTCACCACCGTAACAGGTACAAGTTTGCAAAATCTGAGGGTAATGTTACTCAATGCTAGAAGTCTAAACCTCAAAATGAACTCACTCAAGGCACTCCTTAAAATGGAGAACATCAACATCTGTGCAGTGACACAGACCTGGTTCAAAGCTCCAGAGAGCACCCCTGCATTACCAGGCTATATTGCATACCACACCTTTCAGCCATCAAACCTGGACTGAAACACTAAAGGTGGAGGCATGTCCATATTCATTAAGGATATCCGTACCTCCAAGCTAGTTGCTCAGCATAATGCATCCGAGATTATCCAAGTTCAACTAACTTTGGGCAAAACTGCAATCCAGATTGTAGCTTGCTACAGACCCCCCCCCCCACCATGCCCCAGGATTCCCACTGCTCTTTTCTTGATACACTGGAAAATATTAAGGCACAACCCAACACCCTAATAATGGGTGATTTCAACTACCCCACCATTTACTGGGAAAACTACTCATGTACCAAATCTTTTGCTCAATGTTTTCTGGAATTCATCAATTCCAACACCTTGGATTAACTTATCCACACCCCCACTAGTGACAGCAATATTCTAGACCTGGTCATCACCAATATGGGCGGCCGGTGTTCCACACCAGAGGTCAGCTCCTCGTTGGTCAGATCCGACCACAAGGTAATCACCCTAGACATCCACATCTCGCTCCCACCCCTCCATTAGGAAAACAACCGTAAAAAAATTCTCCAAAGCCACCTTCATGCTTCTTAAGACAGAAGTGGAAAACTTCACGACACCCATGCAGATGGACAATAGAGGTATGACTGCTGAATCCTACACAAATGCACTTTATAAGCACTTACACAAGTGCATGGATCGTGCTATCCTTAACAGAACCAAGATGCTAAACTCCAAAAAAAAGGAAGCCAATCTGGTGGTCTTCTGCCATAAACAAACTCTACAACAGAAGAAAGAAACTGTTGAAAAAAAGTGAGTAAAATCCCACAATTGGAGGAACTCCCTGTCAGCCTCAGTAAAAAGCTGAGCTCTCTCATAAAATCCTCCAAAGCTAGTTATGAAAACAAAATCGCCACTGATTCTAAAGACAACCACAAAGCATTCTATAGCTATGTCAAGAATCTCAATGGCAACACTCAGATTTGTTCTGAATTACAGCACAATGACACTAAATATACAGAACCAACTGATATTGCCAACATCCTGGCAGATAGGTTCAGTACTAACTTTACCCCCCTCTCACCCTTTAAAGGGCCCATCTTTATACCGGAAGAATGCAAAGTTCCTGTAATCACGGCTGCACAGGTAAAAACCTCAATCTCCAAAGCCAAGAACACAGCAGCCATGGGACCTGACAGCATTCCAGGCTGCCTTCGACATGAACTACAGAATGAACTGGTACCCCACCTAAGTACAATGTTCAATAATAGCCTCATCTCAGGCTTTGTGCCCATTGAATGGCACACCACTATGCTTATCCCACTCCACAAGGGGGGGGCCACAACAGACCCCGGGAACTACCGCCCCCATTAGCCTGATGAGCCTGGCCTGCAAGGCCATGGAACGTATCATCATGGAACTCTAGACATTGGAGATCTCCAAACTCTGGACCCCACACAGTTCAGGTTTGTAAAGGCAGATCATGTCTCCTAAACCTGATAGACTTCTTTGAAGCAGTCACCAAAGCCATAGATGAGGGTAAGGTGGTTCACACAGCCTATCTAGATCTCGCCAAGGTGTTTAACACCATCCCCCTCTCTGGAATTATAGA
This sequence comes from Protopterus annectens, assembly GCF_019279795.1. Taxonomy (NCBI): domain Eukaryota; kingdom Metazoa; phylum Chordata; order Ceratodontiformes; family Protopteridae; genus Protopterus; species Protopterus annectens. The sequence goes on from NC_056748.1 coordinate 547,003,049, forward strand.
TAAACTCACTAAACTAGGCATAAATCCGTATGTCACAAGGTGGGTTGCCAACTGGCTTAATGACAGAAAATACACTGTGAAAGTAGCAGACTCCAAATCAGACTTCAGACCAGTGACAAGTGGAGTACCACAGGGTTCAGTCCTGAGTCCCCTCCTGTTCGGTATCTACTTCTCTGAAGTACAGGCTAACACAGAAGGTCTTTGGCTAACTAAATTCGCAAATGACTGCAAACTAGGAGCCATATTCGAAACTCCTAATAATGTGGGCATCCTACAAAAAGGCCTCACTGAGACAGATTCCTGGTGTCAAAGCCATGGTCTCAAGCTCAATGCCAAAAAGTGCATTGTCATCCCCTTTGGTAAAAACTCTGTACTCATGAACTACCACATAGGCGGTAGTCTACTTAACACCGAAAGTGTGATAAGAGACCTTGGGACATAGGCGGACAGTAGTCTCTCCTTTGATAATCACATTGCCTCAGTGGTCAGGAAATCCTTCTATGTGGCATACCTCATCACAAAAGGTTTCTCATCCAGAAAAAAAGGGTTCCCCTCTGCTCATCACTCATTAGACCCATTATAGAGTACAACTCCCCTTTTGGTATGTACCTCACAACACATCTACAACAACCAGAAAGGCCCACAGAAATACCTCACGAAGAGGATTACTGGCCTCAAACAGATGCCCTACGCAGACTGACTCAAAAAACTCCAGCTTTACTCCATCGCATATCGCCTACTCAGAGGCGATCTCTGCCTAACATGCAAAGCTATGTCAAACCCAGAGCTGTTGGACATGCTCCACTTAAAGAAATCCCAATCCCTCTGAGCTACACGCTCTAGGGACCTAAACCTTGTCACCACAATAAACAGAACATGCTGGAGGGATATATTCCTGTCCCAGAGACTTCCCACTCTGGAACAGACTACCTATCTATGTCAAACAGAGCTCCTCATTAGCACTTTTCAAGAAAATATCTTGATGATTGGATGGGAAATAGGACATTTACCCCAAGGATCACTTCTGTGGCTCTGCTCAACAGGGGCACAGGAAAATAATTTTCTTGGGTGGCGAAAGCCAGGGTACCTTTTTGGCTAGGCTTGTATAGGCCCTGGGGCCAATAGCCTAGTACCTACCTATGAACCTATGAACCTATGATAGATGTTTGATGATGTAAGTAGAATGGTGACAAGCAAAATATTTTTTTACTTTAGCTCTGATATTTGCTTTTACCACCACCATTTCCCATTGTTAATGGTTATAAATAAATAATTAAAAAAAAAAAATACACACGCACACACATATATATATATATATATATATATATATATATATCTTTACGCTCACACATATATATATTTCTGTATCTATATCTGTCTACGCATTGATAGATAGATAAAATATTTACATCTGTCCATGTATGTGTATGCATACATAAATAGATATTTTATATATTTTAGATAGAGAGATATAGATAGGTGCACAGATATATAAATAGATAAATAGACCTCAACATAGATCTATTTCTCTAAATATCTGCTCCATGATTTCAAAGTGCAAGCAGAGCATCAGCTTCATTTGCATCCAGTAACCCGTGGCCCCCTCTACATGGTCACAGATTAAGGAAATGTTATATAGTGCAAATCTATACAGCCCTAACAGCATAACAGTGTTTGAAAAAATAAGATACTATGGGATTTGGGGGCAATGAGATGTATATAAAGACAAAGTATATGTGTTTCAGATATGCAAGACACATGGTGTTGCCATAGGAGAAATTTCAAGCTGTTGAAATGTGCTGTTTTGAAGACAAAGCTTTAGAACCTAAATAACTAACTGGGTATTATTTGCCTGCAAATATTACTGCAGTGTGGCTATAACTATAAGAATACTTTATTGATATAAAATACATTAAGCAGAGTTAGTTTCTCTATGAAATACTATCACAAGGCTCTCAACACTGTTTTCTCACTATAAAGAAAAAGGGATTACAGATTGTTCCCCAATATAAACAGAAAAGGTATTCTAGCTTGATTCTTACTCTCGTGTGTTCAGTCTCAACCGACTTATTTTTTTTCATGCATCTTACATATCTTCATAGTACAGCTTTTTTCAGCTGAAATATGGTAAACTGGCCGAATCTATTTCATAAAATGTAATTTCCCAACTGTATTTGAAGTTGCACACACATGCTAGATTCTGATTAATAAGTAAAACTCTTCCCACTAAGGCTCTGACAGCCATTGTTGAATTACAATAGAAAAAGGTATTCCTTTTTATGTGATTAGATCAGAGCCCACATTTAGCTGTGAAGATGTCACAAAGCATGCAGGAGTGATGATTCATCAGAGAATTAGAAGCTCTGGAGTAGACTGTGCTACTAGGTCATCAGAAGCTTTTATCAGTCCTTCCTGTTCTCCTCTGTTGTTAAATAAAAGAGGCACGTGTACAATGCTCTGCTATATGACAACATTTGACAAGGTCCATAATGAGGCGTACTGTTTTTAATCATGCTCAGTGTGATAAATAAATCAAGCTACATTTCTTAAAAAAGCTCTATGTGAAGGGAGGTGCTGAATATTTCCAAGGCAACAGTGCATGAAACAGCAACCAAGCACATTTTTTTAGTCTCACAAATAATTCATTGGATCTATAATGTTAGACAGCTGTGCTGTCAAACCTTAACAGAAACATCCAAGACTAACTACTGCTAATACTCAATATAGAGCAATTTCTCTTTTTGTAATCTTTCAATCTCTGCATCTTTTGTTTGAAATATTTACTGAGATGCTTAAAACCTTATAAAATATTCAATAAAACGATATCTTACTAAGTTTATGAGAGAGCTAGGTGATATTTTACAAGTGCCACAAAGGACACAAAGCCAAAAGCACAATTCTTTAAACTACTGTTTGCCATGACTACACATACAAGCATTCCTTTATGGTAAATCCCAGGTTTACTAATATTAAAATTATCTAATACATACAGCCAGATCTCCTACAAAAAAAAAATAAATAAACAGTGTTTATAAGCACAACACACAGATTAGGGTTATATCGTAACAGGTAGCAATTACCTGTTCGCCTGCACACCTGTGTGTGACCTACTGTTTGTTCTTCATATTCACTATCCTTCTCAAAACCAAACAGTGCTGCTTTTAAATAGCCTTTTAAAAGCTATACTTACATGCCTGAAGGTACATCTCTTGTGGCCTTGTAGCAGGGTAGTACACAGGTGCCACTTCAGGAATGCAGTTAAACAGAAAAGTCTGCTGCTCATTTTACATCAGATGTAGGCTGCATCACTGCGGTTTCTAAACCACTTATTCACATATCTACACCCTGAATGAACATGAACTACAACATCCTCTTTCCCTGTAGCCTTCCTTTGCTCATAGCTTCTTTAACAGCAATTCTTAGCTGTCATGTGTTGAGTCTTGTATGGGATTTAATGCTTCTCTAACAACTTTTTTTCTGCCACATGCACTGTTACTTTATTACAGCCATCATTCTGCTAGCTGCAACATTTCAAGGGTTTGTATCATTTAAATTGTGTATCTTGTTTTGCTCCTGCATTGCTTTGCACATTTGCCTCTGCCAAGCACATATCAAAATGGGATGCCACTGTCTTGTAGCTGGTGCATCTTTGCAACAAAATCTGTGATCTAAAGAAATAATGCATTATCAAACAGATAACATGCCAATAAATATGGCTGAAACAGTGGAAATTATTATGCTTGTTTCAGAAATACAGCCTCCAAACAGTTGAGACTGAGTGGTTGGTGCCAGAGGAGCTGATGTCTGCAAAGTTTCTACAGTGTCTTTATCAGTAAGCAATGAGGGGTCTATATATATCTAAGGGGGATATGCAAAAAGAAGGGGGGATAACACCAACATCAGGAAAAAGTTTTCAATTGATTTATTGCACCAGTTCTAAGTGCAACAAACTAAAGAACAGAAAAAGTAATCAAACAATAACTATATCTAGTGTTCAATGAAAGCAAGAAATGATATGACATGGGAGCAGCAAATTAGAAATTAAGTGTTTGGCAAGCCAGCAAATTACCAATAGATATTACCAGCAGTACAAGGAGCCTGAGGAAACCCTACCTCTATCACAATGAATATACTGTGCAGAAAGATGTGAGACAAGATCAGGATCATCACAGCTACATAACCTGGAGTACACTGTAACCTCAAGCACATTGTGTGCGCATGCCTGCAGAACCATAGCTTGCTCGTGTAGTGCCCACTGTGTTCCCTGATCTGATACTCCTAAACTCCTCTGTTTCCCTGTTTGGCACTTCTAAAACCAATGGGTCCATTCTCCCCATTCTGCATGCCTCAATTGGAGCAAAAAAGGGTTTCTGCTTTTTAGAATGTGATAAACTACATGCCAAAAATACAAGTGTTTATTTTAGGAAGTAGTTTGTTATAGTTACCATAGCACCAACTAAGAGCTTTGGGCCTGACACCAGTTACAGTGGTTTGTTGCAATTACCATTGCACCCAGTAAGAGCTTCAGCCCTGACATCAATTACAGTGATTTGCTACAGTTACCATAGTATCCACTAATAGCTTCAGCCCTGACATCATTTCCAATGGTTTGCGATAGTTACCATAGTATCCACTAACAGCTTCAGTCCTGACATCATTTACAATGGTTTGCTACAGTTACCATAGTATCCACTAATAGCTTCAGCCCTGACATTATTTCCAATGGTTTGCTATAGTTACAATGGCAATCACCAAAATCTTTGGCCAAGACACCAGTTAGAGTGTTTTGTTATAGTTACCATACATCCATTAAGTGCTTCGGCCCTGACACCAGTTATAATGGTTTCTTATAGTTATGATAGCAGACATTAAGAGCTTCAGCCCTGGCACTAGTTAGAGTGGTTTGCTATAGTTATCACAGTATCCACTAAAAGTTTTGGCCCTGACATCAGTAGCAGTTGTCTGTTATAGTTACCATAGTGCCCACTAAGAGCTTCAGTGGTTTGTTACAGTTACCATAGCACCCACTAAGAGCTTCAGCCCTGACACCAATTACAGTATTGGTATTTTTTCTGAAAGCTAATAACATAAGAAAGCCCCCCTCAGCAAACGGTGACTGTACCTCTCTATTATCTAGAGGTTGGCAGCCCCTTTTCCCCTATCCTAGCAATGTTTCTGAGTATGTGTGCGTGTGCATGCATAACCACAACACTTCAAATAACCCCAAAACTATAACTTTGTCTTACTAAGACTGCTAACACCTGGAGGAAAAATATATTGCCACTTGTATCTTAAATGAGGCACCATTTTCATGGAAATTATATATTCAGTCTTTCAAATTGGAAATCATAGTTTAGTAAACTGCCCAGCATCTAGACTAAAGAGGCAACACCAACTAATGAATTAAGGAGGTATTTCCATATGTATTAAATGTTTGCCACTGAAATAATAAATCTTAGCACTAAATGGAATGAGAGGGGCTTTTACAAAAAGGAATGGTTTCTCAAACCCAAAGATTAAACCATGGAACACCACAGAAACCATTAACTGTGTACATGTTCCTGAGATTAAAATATTCCTTTCCTTAGCTATTTACTATAAAAAAACAGTTTTCATGACGAATCTTATCACCATGTGCATAGTCTGGAGCAGCTACCCAACTGTTTTCCCAGCAGTATAGTCTGCTTAACGTTTTGTAACTTTGACTGCTCCTATGCTATGGCTCATTTTTTAAAAATACATTTAAACAAATGTAACGACTTTTCAACATAGATGACCTAAACATTCAGCTTACATTATTTAAACATTTTCCAGGCTAAACGAGAATGCAATAATGGTTACCTGTTAAAGCAGGATGAGGGTTTTGTGTGGAAATTATACTTAAAATGTGGGAATAGCGTTATAACTTTGTAACGATTAACAGACTTGAGTACTGCATAATGTTTCATGTGTGCATTCTCCATCTATATTTCAACTAATGTGGGTCAATAGTGTTATCTGAGTCTAATGTAGTTGATGTACAGCTATAGAAGATACAAAATATTTTTCTCCTGGTTGCCCCCAGTAAAATAGTCTCTCGAATGTTATGCACTCAGTAAACTAATCTAAAATAAATAAACACATTATATGCATCAGTACAATTAGTTACAGGCAGCTTCTGGTCTGCTGGACTGAAACCCTGTACCTGCATGCCTGCATCAGGCAAAATACAAAAAAGAAGAATTTCCCTCATACAGTAGGTTCAAGGTCTGTAGCTTGGCACACTCACTGTACTTAAGTGAGAACACTTTTTTTCTGAGCACCTCTCAGAAATGTTATAGTTCAAACAGTACAGAATGTTTAGAACTGTTAGAACTATAGTCTACTGTAGAGTGCTAGCCAAAATACATTTTCCTAAGAATAATGTACCTCTAAATTAGCTTTTTTTATGATTACACTATCGAAAACATGCTTTCTTAAGAATAATGTACCTCTAAATTAATCTTTTTTATGGCTACAAGTGGCAACAACTGAAAATAAAGTATCTCTTTCTGAAGTGCACAGAGGTAGTATTTTGAGAGATGAGTACGTTTTTTTAAATGATAGGTGGGTGCTGGGGGCAACAGCATAAGGTTTAAGTACATAATATGAATTTCTGGCTACACCCCTGTGACTGGGAAGTAGAGATAAAGTATCATATAATCAGATATCATCTACATTAAAATGTGGCTTGTGGGCTTCTTATATTCTCTGATGAAAGAAGTTCTTATTAATAGGAAATGCTTGCTAAGTACACATGTGCAATAAATACCCCCCCCCAAAAAAAAATGCACATATAAGCATTTTGTTTAAGACATTCCCAACAGCACATGTAGAAAATGATACTGAGACAGAGCCTGTGTTCTAAAACAACAATACTGGATGCAAACTATTTAATAAGAAATCAAAATACCTCTTATGGGGCACCGTTAAGATTATTCAGTGGCAAATGAATTCTGGGAGGTTCTACAATTTTGGCAGCACCTCATGTATATATCTAATGTATAGTAGCCAACTTTAATCCAGTCTTTTTTCCTTGCACACACACACACACACACACACACACACACACATGTATATATATATATATATATATATATATATATATATATCACACACACACACACACATACACACACACACACACACACACACACACACACACATATATATATATATATATATATATATATATATATATATATATATTCCGAGAGTCAGTTAATTCTCTACTTGGTGCTATAGTTTGGACTCTCCTGTGTGCCATGTCTGAACCCACCTCTGCTTTATAATTTTTCAACACAAAACTGAGCACAATTCAGAAAACACTGTACACCTTTCAAAAAGAAGGCTTAGATCACAGTGTTGCCCATGACTTTTAGTGTATATTAAAAGCAGAATTAAAGTTAGAGTTTCAGAATGAAAGAACTGGAAATGGAACCACAACAATCCAGCGCTACACCAAAGTTTTCTGAGTTTAAGGACAAAAGTGAAAATTACAACATGTGCTTCAAAAGTCCTCTATCTTAGACAGATGCAGGGACCAAATTAGTATACAGCCAATCTGTTTTGGAAAGAAATAAAACTGTTAACAGGGACATTAAATAACTCTTCAGCTGCAAAGAATGCACCCTTAACGTTGAATCATTCCACCTTTGCTAATGATTATGCTCACTTTTACAGTCTACTATAACCAACTTAACTAAAGCCTTTTCAACAATTTTCTTCCCTAGCAATGAAGAACAAGAGCCTTCACCTCCTGATCTATAGCTTCTAGTTTATTATGCAGAAACCTTTCACTTCTCCGAAATTTCAGGAAAACAAGTCCCTACTTCTCAAACTCAACAATTCAGGATCTAAGTCCAACAATCTTCATCCTGTCTTCCTAATGGTCTTGCATGTGAAACAAACTGATAAGCCCCTTACTTATATTTGTCAACATCTCTCACCTCAGGCATCGTCACACCAACATTCAGGCATATAGGTATAATCTCTCTATCTAAAGTCACTTCTCCTAATGGATTGAATGATTATAAACCTATTTCTACCCTGTGCCCTATTACCAAAATATTTGAAAAAACATTTATATAAGCAGTACTTACTTATGCATATTAACAACTACGACCTATTACGTGATGCACAGGATGGTTTGTTGCAATGCCTGCAGTACCTTTACTGCCCTACTAATAGCCACTGATACCACTTACTGCAATGTGAATGAGGGACTTATTACTGCAGGTTTCTTTGTTGACAAGACAAGGGCTTTTGAAATGGTCAACCATACCTTTTTTTCTCAACAAACTCAAAAGATTTAGCCTTGGAGATAACACTGTCTGCTGTTTTTTTGGCTACCTAAAACACAGAACATTCCAAGTCTATAGGAATGTCTCATCATCTACTGCTGGTCAGCTTAACACAATTGTACTACAAGGGTCTCTGCTAGATAATCTTTGTTTTACTCTCTTTGTTAATGACCACCCCGAAGAGGATCTCCCCCAAGAATTATCAAATCTTGAATCAATAATATATGCCAGTGTTATACTGCTCCGGCAATCCAGTACTAGTCACTCTGAACTGCAAAACAAGTTACAGGACAGTTTCACTCACTTATGCACCTGATCAACAATTAACAAACCATTAATTAACATAAAAAAAAAAAACAAAACAAAACAAAAAAAAAAACAACAATGGCATGGTCTTTTCCTCAGCAAAGAAATCACCTACTATTCCTTTTTCACCGGTATAGGGTTAAATATTAGGTTATCAGTCTGCAGACTATTATAAGCCTAGCCAATAAACAGAGGTCAGAATCAACCCCTATAGTATATATATATATTTGAAGTAAAGGTATTAACCATTATATCGCCCCTCCCCCCAGAAAGGGACCACAAGTGAAAAATCAGATCCTGTGCGTTGTGTTTGTAAGAGAAACACCTTGACCATTATACCAACCCCCAATCTTACCTATTCTCATAATGGATCTTAATGGGGCCAGAACATCTAATATCATCGAACAGAGGTAGCTCGGCCTACTCTTTTCTTTACCACATACACACACACAATTAAAATGTACTTCCTTTTACCCGCTGCTTGCAAGGCAAGTGCTAACAATATTTTAATACTAAACAAATATGTCCTTACTTTTCTCATTTTGTTTTCGGCCCTCAATACTCACAGAATACGAACTGCTGACAATAAAAGCTGAAGATTCATTCTGCTAGCATACTTCCAGATACACTACTGCAGTTTGTTAAAAATTTCCAAATGGCTTTCATTGCCTCGCAGGGCCAATTTTCTTTAAGTATTCTAATTTACAAGATGTCAAAATAAAGTCACTGCCCCATTGTAAGAGTGAAACTATGACTACAAGACAAGCGTTATATACTCAGAAGCATACAGGACAAGTTTGTGACTTGCACACCCTCCAATTAAACCTGCTGTAGCTGAGACAGCCTTCTCTAGACTGGGACCTGCTATGGAGAACTACCTACATACAGACATTAAAAATCTAGAAACCATGAAATACTTCAAAGATGCAATTAAAGAGCATCTCTTAAGTGAATCTACCTGCAACTGGTACCATGACAATGCTTAGGTAACTTATCATCCTATACCATGAATATACTAGATTACATTTAATAAACTTTTCAAAGCTTCTTAATGTGGCATCTTACAGGCAAATATTTCACACGCACACACACACACACACTCACACACACACTCACACACACACACACACACACACACACACACACACACACACATACACACATATATATATATATATATATATATATATATATATATATATATATATATATATATAGGTTCATAGGTAGGTACTAGGCTATCGGCCCAAGGCCATAAGTAGGCCTAGCCAACAAGGTCCTCTGGCTTACGCCACCCAAGAAAGTTAATTTCCTGTGCCCCTGTCGAGCAGAGCCACAGAAGTGATCCCCGGGGTGTATTTCATATTTCCCATCCACTCATCAAGATTTTTCTTGAAGAGTGATAATGAGGAACTTTGCTTGACATAGATGGGTAGCTTGTTCCAGAGTATAGGACGTCTCTGGGACAGGAATCTATCCCTCCAGCATGTCCTGTTTATTGTGGTGAGAAGGTTTAGGTCCCTAGAGCATGTAGCTTGTAGGGATTGGGATTTCTTTAGGTGTGGCATGTCCAACAGCTCTGGGTTTAACATAGCTTTATATGTTAGGCAGAGATCTCCTCGGAGTAGGCGATATGCTACACAGTAAAACTGGAGATTTTTGAGACGGTCAGTGTAGGACATCTTTTTGAGGCCAGTAATCCCCTTTGTGAGGTACCTCTGTGGCCTTTCCAGCTGCTGAAGATGTCTTGTGAGCTAGATTCCAAAAGGGGCATTGTACTCTATAATGGGTCTAATGAGTGCCAACTAGAGGGCAACAATGACCTCTTTTTTCCAGGAAGAGAACCCTTTTATGAGGAGGTGTGCCACATAGAAGGATTTCCTGACTACTGTGGCAATGTGATTATCAAAGGAGTGACTACAGTCCACCTGGGTTCTAAGGTCTCTTATCACACATTCGGCATTAAGTAGACTGCCGTTTATGTGTTCATGGGTACAGAGCTTTTACCAAATGGGATGACAATGCACTTTTTGGCACTGAGCTTGAGGCCATGCCTCTGACACCAGGAATCTGTCTCAGTGAGGCCCTTCTATAGGATGTCCACATCATTTGGGGACTCCACTATGGCTCCTAGTTTGCAGTCATCTGCGAACTTCATTAGCCAGAGGCCTTCAGTGTTAATCTGTACTTCAGAGAAGTAGATTCCAAACACGACAGGTCCCAGGACTAAACCCTGTGGTACTCCACTTGTCACTGGTTTGAAGTCAGATTTGGAGTCTGCAACTTTTACAGTGTGGGTTCTGCCAGTGAGCCAGTTGGCAGCCCATCTTGTGGCATATGGATTTATACCTAGTTTAGTGAGTTTAGCTATAATTCCAGAATGGGGGATGGTGTCGAAAGCCTTGATGAGGTCAAGATAGGCTGTGTGAACCACCTTACCCTCGTCTATGGTTTTGGTGACTGCCTCAAAGAAGTCAATCAGGTTCAGAAGGCATGATCTGCCTTTCACAAACCCGAACTAGGTGGGATCCAGAGTTTGGAGATTACCAATGTCTTTGTTTATGAGTTCCATGATGATACGTTCCATGGCCTTGCAGACCAGGCTCGTCAGGCTAATAAGGTGATAGTTCCTAGGATCAGTGGTGGCTCCCCCTTTGTGGAGTGGGATAACTGTTGTTGTGCGCCATTCAGTGGGCACAAAGCCTGATGTGAGACTATGACTGAACATGGTGCTTAGGTGGGGAGCCAGTTCGTTCTGAAGTTCATGTAAAAAGCAACCTGGGATGTTGTCTGGTCCCATGGATGCTGTGTTTTTGGTTTTAGAGAGTGCAGCTTTTACCTGTATAAATGTGATTACAGGGACTCTGCATTCTTCCTGTATAGATACGGGCCCTTTAGTGGATGAGAGGTGGGTAAAATTAGCACTGAACCTATCTGCCAGGATGTTGGCAATATCAGTTGGTTCTGTAATTTTCGTGCCGTTGTGCTGTAACTCAGAGCAGATCTGGGTGTTGCCATTGAGATTCTTGACATAGCTATAGAATGCTTTGTGGTTGCCCTTAGAATCAGTGGTGATTTTGTTTTCATAGCTAGCTTTGGAGGATCTTATAAGGGATCTCAGCATCTTACTGATATATGAGTTTAAGTACTATATGTATGTCTATGCTGCATTTTATGCATAACGTAGCTTGCATTTTGTATATATGTTTTTTTCAATGTACTCTGAAAGGACGTTTTGTTGTTACTCTATCTACATTCAGTCTTACTATGTTCTGAATTTTGCTATGTACTCATTTTGTATACAACATTGTTGACTGAAAAAGACTGTGATGTATTTTCTACTCTCTGAGCTTAGATCATGGCTGAAAAGGGTCAATAAACCAATCTACTTAACTGATTAAACAAATAGTAAATAAATACCCTCATTACATTTAAAATCTATAAGAAAAATATCACAGGCTTAGTATTTTAGATTCTCTAAGCTGATGCTGTGTGCACAGCTGTTTTTATAACTGCGTGTCAGAATTCAGTATCATGATTTTTTTCCCAGGCTGATGATGTTTTCTGTTCACATATCTCATCTAAATGAATTCATCATTGATATACATTATTACAGCATTAATGACATCAACGGTCTTGCACATTACTAAAAATTACTGCTACAGACCTGAAAGGTCACACTGAGAATTGCAAATGCTTACAAAACAAACCCTACAGCCACTTCATTAATCTGCCGCGTCTTCAAAACCTGAAGTAGGTTACTTCCCTCCAGACAATCCCAACTTAATTATGCATGCAAAGACTATAAGTATCTTCACACACTCCCCGTGTTACCTTTCTCGAATGAATTCTGCCATTTCTTTCTGCATTTGTCTGCCCTTGAGTTGTTTTTGTAGAAGAACCTCAAATCCAGTTATTACACTGTTACTCTGTGAGTCCTTTTTGTCCCCCTGTGAAGGAAAAAAAAATCACTTTTATTAAGCAGTTTAAAGCAATTAAAAGCATAATGTTCCATTTCACAGAAAGGCGATAGCATTTTATATTACACAGTGCTATCTTTTTTATAAACTTAATGAAATGTTTAGATAGACAAAAAACAAAGAGTTTGATAACAAGACAGCAGCTTCAGACAAGGATTTCATGTTTCACTTTTATCTGAAAGTTGTGCAATCTGAGAACAACCTTTCGAATGAGAGTAATAGAACTAATACTTTTGCACCAAACAGGCTTCTACCAGAAATACTGGAGGGTTGTCATAGTATTCTATATTTTAGTGCCCTTTGTATACCATTTCCTCTTCTGTTGACCTGTTTGAACAAAGATTTCTTAGAAACAACCTCCCACTACTAGCTGACTTAAAGTTAACTGGTTATTGACTAACAGATCCAGTATCAAGACAAATTTTAGCATCAACAACCTAATACTGGCAGTATGTTTTGTTACTAGACCAAACCATTCAAATGGTGGCTAGATCAAAGCACTCATTTGATAGCAATTCCCTTCTTGAGTTTAAAAGCATATATATATATATATATATATATATATATATATATATATAAATATATATATGTATATATCTATATATATATATATATATATATATATATATATTTACTACAACTGTCATTTTTTTTTTCAAACAGCAAGACTGATCACCATTCCGTTTTAACACACGTTCCATTTAAAAGACCCATCATAGTGAAAGACCATTGCATCACAGAAAGTTAGATCACTCTACTGATTGAAATGAAGAGTAGTTATTGGTTTTCCATGATTAATGAAATTAAGTTGACCACAGTCTTGTCAAGTTTATGGAACTTGCTAACACCAATTCATTGCAAACTCTTTCCCTTAAGAGCTGGGAAGGTTAAGC
>NC_056748.1:547021548-547149048 GCF_019279795.1 Protopterus annectens
TTCTAAACTATACTACTGCTCTGTTTTAGTACACATCTACATATCTTCAGTAAAATTCAGTAAATCTAGATGTATATACTGGATAGGTGTAAAGGCACATACCACATAGGAATCCCTTAAACAAAGCTATAAAACATTACAGAATGTTATAATAGCTACAGAAACCATGCCATTAAAAATATTATTCTAAAAAAAAAAACAGAAACTTTGTGAGACATATTCAAACTGTATGCTGTCTACCAAATATGTGCAGCCTTAGAATGCTTCTTTTTAGTGTAATTACAGTAATTTCATATTCTGATGTATGAATTCTCAAATCAGACAAATTCAAGCAAAGTGCTTTCAAAATGTTAATATTCTCTGGATTAACCAAAGAAAGGAGAAAGACAAATTTTTGATTTGCTGTCCAAATATTTATCATTTCTTCAAGTAAGGTGACCTTAGAATCAACTGCAATAAGCACAATGTTTGTGGTGTGTAGGGGTTTTGTACCCATTCCCACACAAAACACTAATTTTAGGGATTTGTGCATTTTCTTCTTATTGTGATTTTGTGAATTCAAAAGTGGTTTATTTTTGTGGAAAACCAAGCGTAACACATATATCCACTCACAACTGTCTATTTCAGAACGATAAAGTTGTATTTATTCAAGGAGGTATGTATTGTTATTGTAAATAGAAAAGTATGCAGTGATTTAAATATGCATGTTGTTTCTAACGTTTACTCTTTGTGTGTGTTTCTTCCCAGAAAAAAGCTAAATAACTTGGAAAATATACTAATCTGAAAAAAAAAAACAATTATGCTTTCATTAGGCCAGTGGTACCTGTTCATTGAGCCTTAGTGAAATCTAGTGCTCTAATTCTGATTATGTTGTTTACTGCCTGCATAAACTTCATTGGACTGCACAGTCTCAGGCTCTCAGTCAAGTCTCGGCTTCTCAGTCACTGTCTGATAATCCGATTGAAGTTACAAACTCCGCCATCTAAACCAAAGTACTGCTACTGACTGTTTCTCACTCTCTTTTTCCCAGCATGCAAAGAACAGGAAGAGAGTGAGAACCAAAGAGGTAGTCATCCAGCCATCCACATCACATATGTAACTGAGGTTGTGGCAGTCCAATCCCCTTCCACTTTACTGTGGTTACAAACTGCATAGACTTCTGGGTATCAAACTAACACCTTCTCCCGTTAATCTGGACTGCTTTTACAGCAGTCCAGATTTACAGAAACTATTTTTTTTAAAGCCAGAACTCACTGAGCATGCACAGTTCAAGTTCCGGGACTTTAATAGCGAGTCAGTCAGACTTGCAGCTAAGCAGCCAGCCAGTATACTATACAGTAGTATACTATACAAATAAATATTTTATTTTTTTAAATGTTCTTTCTTTTTTTTTTTTCCACAGCTGGGGGGGGGGGGGGGCAGCAGCCCTGCAGTCCAATGGCATGAGCCACCACTGGAAGGAGGGACACAAAGGGCAGAAGGGATATCAGCTGTATTAATGCTTAATTCAAAAGAATGTTTTAGAGAAGCAATAGCAAAAAGGAGGACAATAATACAGTAACATGATTTTTTTGTATTTTATTTTGTTACAGATCATATGCTCATGATCTTCTTCCACCTAGTTCTATGACATACTATATTCCCTTTCATTACTGCTCCTCAGGACTCACAACTGAATAGCCATTACTCTTTCTATAGCGCCCTAAGAAGTCTCACTAGGGTATATATTATGGAGCTGCATGCCTTTTTCTCCTAGTGTGTACTGGCATGCAACAATACGATGGGAGTGCACAAGTGTCTGTGCAAACCCAAATTATATATCTGCTGTCAACAGCCAGCAATGGGGTGTAGAGGGATAAAGCCCTGACTACAGCCCAGGTGACCCTGATTTGAGTAGTGGCATGGCCATCTGAGGCACTAGCCTGGAAGGACAGGAATGCCCATGCTCGTGCGCACCTTGTGTTAGATCTCCATTGAGGGCTGGAGACTCACTGAAATGGTATTCTGAAGGAGGCAGAGGTACTGATTGAGACCCCACAAATGTGGTATAATACTTCAGTGTGCTCTTATGATATCAAGCCTGGGATATCATTAGTGAGTGCATGGGCATGGCAGAGTTAAGAACTTAAATTAACAAAATTGCACTCAGTAGCAGCAGCAGTATGACATTGCACTAGGATCCTAAATCTCCTCACTGGCTTAAGATGTGGGTCAGGAATAGAGGCAAGCCCCTAAGCCGCTGTAAGATCAGGTTTCATTTAAATGTATTTTGTTAGAAAAAAATACAGTATTCTCTTTGAATATGTCTAGAAATGCAGCCATATTAAAGCAGGCCTTGACAGTTTGCATACAATTTCACTGAATGCACTTTCAATCAGTGAAAATAATCTTCAGTCAAGAATACTGATAAAAACAGAATGTGCAGCACACTAAGTGCAAACTTATTTTGTTTGTATGGTACAAGTCTTGGAAACCAAGATTAAAAAATGTGTGTAGAAATTTACAGGGTTCTGGGATTATTAGGAAATACTTCAACCACAGTTAAGTTAGTTCATTTGGACTGATATGCAGAAAGTCATTGCAATGCAGTCCTCAGAAATTTTATATAGATACTCGAGAGCAGGTGCAGATGTCAGGTCATATATTTATCATTCCAGATTATAAATAATATTATTCAGGAGAATCAGAATATGAGTGCAGAAACTACAGACATAATTATAAGTAGTGCTACTGGAAATAGTACATTTCTGAGTACAGTATTTACTGATAGTTACTCTGAAAGGTACAAGAAGATCTGGCCCATAAAGAAGAGACTGGTATCTGTTCAGCACATGTTTGGGTAATTAAGAGATAAAGACATTTATTTTAGTCTCATTCCAATTTCTTCCATTTATTTCCAGCCCATTTCAGTATTTTACAGTCCTATCAGAGATTTTTTTTAAACCTGGTCAGAATAGTGGATAACAATTAAAGAGAAATATAAAAGAATGTATCTAACCTGGAAAACTAAAAAAAGACTAATAGACAAAAAAGAAATATAAAAAAATACAAAAAGATGCTTTATATAGTATTGATAGGAATGAAAGGGAATTGTTTAGAAAAGAAGAAGAGATTTATTGAAAGAATGAAAAAAGTAAAGATCTATTATATAAACAAGAATATTTTTACAAGAAAAAGGGTAGAATTATTACCATATTTGATTGAAAAGGTAAAGGAACATAGTGGCATAATGAGAGAAATGAAAAATAAAAAGGGAAAAGTTGAAAGAGAACAAACAGAAACAGATATTATGAATATCATAGTTAAGCATGTGAAGGAAATGGTAAAAAAAAAAAGAAAAAAAGGAAAAAAATAAGTGGAGAGTAAGGCAGTTTACAGAAGAAATCAATAAAGAACTTGATAAACAAATTACAAAGACTTACCCCCAATTTACTAATCTTCCATGCAGAACTAGCTTAGTCCTGCACAGAAGTGTCCATTTAGGAGCAGGATGGCAGCACACCATGCATATTAATGAGTCGCTCTGCCTGAACTCCTAATCTTACATGGAGTGTGTACGAGTGTAGGGGGCGTGTCTGAGAGCAGAGCTCTCAGAATATACACACCCCCTCAAAGAAGAACAGCAGAAAGGTCAAAGAAATGAACACAACCACTCATAGGTGTTCACATATCCCCACCAACTTTCCCCCTGGTGTACAACAGCAAGTAAATAAAATAAAATGAACAAACCTTTTTTTTTATTCTTTTAAAAATCCGTTTAAAGCTAACCATAGGTGTGCAGGTGTGGCCATCACTTAGCTATGGTTAATGCATCTTAAATGGCTGAAGAGAATAACAAGGAAGATATATGCAAATGAGGCAGCATAGCAATAGTGTAGTGGGCAGAGCATTTGCCTTACGAGCAGGCATTCCTGGTTCAAGTCTCACTGCAGCACATTCCATTTTCCATGGCAAAGCATGTTATGACCAATATTTGTGTTGCATAACCCACTAAATAACATATATTTATGAACTGGAGTACTGCAGTAAATGCACATGTGAGGTGTCAGTGTCATAATGAATAAAGCACTAGTAAGCAGGTTTAAGCACCAATAAGCAGTAGTAAGCATATTTAAGCACTAGTAAGTAAGTTTAAGCCTGTTTACGTGAGGGTAAGCAATGTGCACACAGCAATTTAAGCAATTTTGAAGCTAACTCTCTGTAAGCATATGTAACCGGAGGTTAGCATTGCTTACCCTCACGCAAACCCGCGCAAACTCACTTACAAATGCTCAAAAGTGCCTTAATCACTGTATCCAACAGCCCTTGTTCTGCCCATCAACAAAATAAACAGCCTTGCAGGTCTTGAACCCAGGACCCTATATACTACAGTCACAGTAGTTAACCACCAAGCCATCACAGCAGTACAGAAGAATGAGGTATTAGCAAACAAGTCTTCACTATAGTAAAATCAAACTGAACCTGTGAAAGGAACCAGTATACAGACATATGTTCCATAACCCACTATATAACATAATTATGTGAACTGGAGTACATCAGTAAGCCCAGAAGTCAGGTGTAATTGTAATATAGTGTTGAAGTCCCCAATAAAACACAAGGACCCCATACAGTGTACGTACACATGAATCATGGATACCAGGCATACATATAAGATGTAATGAATAATAAATCAATGCCAAAAAGGAAATATAATGCAAAGTCAATTGTAGGCAATGCTAAGCATTGCACAGGCCAACTTAAGAGGTGTAAGCAATGTGTAGGTCAGTTAACTCAATGTGCACAGTGTTATATTCCTTTAAACAATGCCAACCTTAGGTAAGTAAGTTTGCCCATAGCTTAGCCTTTTCAAAACTGGCCAATCATGAAAATGTGCAAGAAATCAGCCCTACTTAAACCCAAGAGGCAGGAATACATCTCATAACTGGTTGTAGCTTTCTTTGCAGGCACTATGTTAGGAAGAGGAGAGGGTGTGCATTTTTGGGCGCAGTGCTTGTGCATCCAGGAGTCCAGAGTCATGGCAGGACTCCTTATCAAAGACCATGAACAGAGACTGCTGTAGGGCCAGTACCAGGGCTCCCAATATAAGGCGGATGCCTGGGACTGTCTCACCCGTGACCTCATCAGTGTCACTGGCATACCCAGAATTGGTGAGCAGGTCAGGCATCACTATCCTGACCTGAAGCGGCGTAAGGGGTCCTCTTGCAGCAGTGGATCCAAGAGGCTAGAATGGCAGGAGATGTCCCAGTTGTGTGTAAGTGTCACCCCACTATATGTGTAATAATTGCCAGCTCATGTATATCATGGATAGGTATGGCTAAATATTCCTCTTATGTCCTCCACAGCTGCAATTGAGTGGGCCGTGAACCAGGAGGCCCATGGCAGTCACTTGGAGAGGTTACAATGTGAGGCACATCAGTAATACTCTTGCATGTACTGTCATAGGAAATAAATCTAAAAGTATTAGTAAATTAATTGCCTGTATAAAACCTGTATTGTTTAAGGCAAATACTGCATACACAGGAGAATATGGCAGGAAAAGACTCATATAGTACGTATGTAAATAAAAGCGTAATAGACTGACAATAAAGGTCTAACTGCTGGACTGCATGTGTATACTCTGGTGTCATATGGTAATGTAGATTTGCATTCACATAATAGTACTGTTGTAATAAGCACTGTTATCCACACCATGCACCATAACTAGAATGTGTAGGAATGCCTGTATATGACTGGTGTAATCCCCAGAGGCCATTTAATACAACTGAGAAACACATAGACAGAAAACAGGGAAAAGGCAGACAACAAAACCCATATAGCACATGCAACTGAGATGTGAACTGTTGTTTTTTTAGCACACACAGCAATGGTTAGAATCCTGCCAGTGGTAGTAGCCTGCATACAGAATCATACCCCCAACTGCACAGATATGTCTAGAATGTCCAGTAAAGTGGCCCATATCTGTTGCCTATCAACCTGTCCCCCTGGGAAATCAGTGGGACGTATAAGCCGCAAACAGAAAATACAACTGATTTACACACATCTATGAGAACAAAGCTGTTACACTAGAAACTCCCCAAAACCATATGAGACTAAGAAGCCAAGTATATCCCATTTACACCCCCATCTTGTCAAGCTGTGACCAGAGTGTGTACAGTAACAGAGTGAGATGTATGTGCATAACAGTAATGTGGAATCTGGTACTGTGTGTGGCAACATTCAGGTAGTGCTAACAAACATTTCTCATACAGGTCTGTCAGATACCAACACTGTGCCCAGTAATACAAGAATGATACCCTGTACTGGTACTGTTTACATTGGTATTGTATGGCATTGTATGGCATTGTGACTGATGCAGTTGCTCTGAATAGTGAGGTATTACTCATCACTGTCACCCACACTGACCTACAAAATATAACTGTCTAGGAAATCTGTATAAGAGTGTTGTAATATAAGGTTAGAATGCAAAGGCACAGGAGAACTATAACACAGAAAGCAGACAGGAGATATACAACAGTATCTATATAGCACACACAACTCTGATGGACAGTGTTTAAGTTTTAGCAGACACAGCCATGGTCTGAATCCTGGGAGTGAAGTAGGCTGCTTACAGAATCATATCCCACAACTGTACAGATAAGACCAGAATGTCAAGTATATGGGCCCATATCTGCTGCATGTCACCCTGTCCCCTTGGTAGGTCTGTGGGATGATCCCAGATGTTTAGCCAGCAAACAGGGAATACAAGTGATTGCCAAACAACTATGAGAATAAACCTGTCACTGTAGCAACTCCTGAAACTGTTAGGAGAGTAATAAGCCAAGTATGTCCTATCTACATGCCATGTTGTCAAGCTGTGACCAGAGTGTATACAGTGACAGAGTGAGATGTATGTGCATAATACTAATGTGTAATCTGGAAGTTTGTGTGGCAACATTCAGGTAGTGCTAACAAACATTGCTCCCACAGGTACGTCAGATACGAACACTGTGCTGAGAAATAAAAACCATTATACCCAGTACTGGTACTGTTTACTCTGGTATTGTAGGGAATTGTGAGTGTTGCAGCTTCTCTGAATAATAAAGTATCAGTGATCACTGTCACCCACACTGTGCTACATAATATAACTGTGTAGGAAAGTATGTATATGTGTGGGTCAAGTCACTAAAGGTTGAAGAGGGCAGTAGTCTAGATATGTCCCGGTACACCTGCATGTGGTCAATACATGGCCAGAGTCTGTGCAGAAAGAGTTGGCTAGCTATGTGCACAACATCAACCTGGAATCTGGGAGTATGTGTAGAAACAGTAACAGCTAGTTAGTGTTAACAAACATTCCCTCCACAGGTATACCAGGTAAGAGGTGTATACTGGAGGTAAAATCAGTTCAGGTATAACGATGACAACAGCCATATTACTGTTCAAACTAAGGCTATAGGGTAGTGTAGTAAGACTTGTAAGGTACAGATAACAGCACTGACTAGCAAAGTAATGTGGACTACAGGAATACACTAGTTGTTAATTGGCATCCCCCCAACATATATCCAACAATAAACAACATACCCACTCCAACTGGTATGTAATGACTCCAATGTTCTGATAATGTCCTATTGTTTGATAAATATTTTAATTGTTCCCATGCATGTGCTATATTGAATTTTCCAACACTGGCGGCATGGTGCCATCAATGTACCTGCATGCTGTTCTTATTACCACTGTGGTCTCATATATGCACGTGTTCTGTTTGCTATGCAACTGTTCCGTATCTGGTGTCTGGGTTAATGGGAATATCTATGCATACTGTTATAACTAATCCTGGAATGTGTTGACTATTACTAACCCACATATGATGATAAAATCTAAACAATATAGCACGTTTGGGAAGGCCAGTCCCAGTGGACCCACCTGTCCCACCTCAGCTGGTTGTGGAAACAGGCACCAGCATGTCTGGGGAACAACCTGGGACCTCCCTGTCCATTGATCCTGCACCACCTTTGGGTGGAACCACCTCAGGGGATGGGGCCCACCCCCCCAGGAGTGGACGTAGACAGGAACCTGTCACCCATCGCCAGGTCTGGGTCGTGGTGCGTAGCGAGCTCAACCAGCAATTTGGTGAACTGCTAAGCCAGCTCTAGGGCCACGTGACACGATTAGAGGGTCAGACTGGCTCTGAGACTCAGTTCCCAGCACAGCCACCTTTGGGGCTGTGAATGTGCAGTGGTGACTGCCCATGGATGGGGACCTCAGTCACTCTGTTTCCACTAGGGGGCTCATGGGCTTCCGATTTCCCAACACCCCTCCCCATCAAGGTGCTTACCCCCCACATGTATCACATACTGACCCTGTATGTGTCTTGTTTGTCTTGTCTGTTAACCTACCCAACCTACCTCCCCAAATATACCTACTATCCCTCCCCAACATCCCACTCTCACCTGAAAAAAAAGGGCAATCTGTTCCAAAAAAAAGATCTTGCCCCATACACAGCTGTCCATTTCGAACATGTGTCCACTGGACACATGTAATCTGGTCTAATTGGCATCGCACTTATTATTGTTGTCCTCACCCCCTCCCAGGGATTTGAGTGTCCAATTCTACCTCCAAATTCAGTGTATATGCACAGCTGTTGTTGTAGAAGAAATGAGCAGCTATGGACCTTCCCCACACCCTTCCTGCACATCCCTAGCTATTTTCCCTACTGTCTTTCCCTCTTTGTGCCCCCTTTTCACCACTTTCCTATCAACCCTTTTTTCTTTTCTTTTAAAAAATGAGCACGGGGGTAAGTGGGAGTAAGCACCTTTAAGCAGCAGTAAGCAGGTTTAAGACTGTTTGCGTGGGGGTAAGCAATGCCTACACTGGTTAAGCAATTTAGAAGCTAACTGAGTATAAGAAACTGTAACTGGAAATTAGCACTGCTTACCTCCACACAAACCCATGCAAACCCACTTACAACTGCTTAAAAGTACCTTAATAACTCTGTATCAAATGGCCCATGTTCTGTCCAGCAACAAAATACACAGCCTCTGGAAGGCTCAAACCTAGGCCCCTGTACACCACAGCTAAAGTAATTTACCACTAAGCCATGTCAAATATATATAACCCTGATGTTTTCACAAACATATCATCCAGCCATACCTCCCAACTGTACCAAATTACTCTTTTCTGAGTTTTGGGGTCCAAATAATGGGGTGCCACGATTCCCGCGTGGCACCCCTTCATTTCCGAGTTTTTCTCAGCTTTTTTTATTTTTATTTTTTCTGCTTGTGAGCTGATGTCATCACGTGCATGATGATGCCAGTTCCGTCGGGGCTATCAGCTTGTTGGAATTGAGCTTGCATTCTGGCTGTTCAAATGGAGAGCAGGGAAACATTATCTTTTGGCTGCAGCGCACTTAAGTAGTGAGCCATTATTTTCTGTGAACAGAATGCTGCTTGTGATACACTTGCAATATAGATTTCTGCTGGCTTGAAATGACTTCTTAGAAGGGTAGGATTCTTAGTTTTTCAGAAAGCATTTTCTGGCAGTTACACTTGCAATACAGATTTCTGTAGCTTTTCAGAAGTGGGGAAACATTATCTTTTGGCTGCACTTAGGTTGTGAGCCATTATTTTCTGTGAACAGAATGCTGCTTGCAATACGGAGCTTGCATTCCGGTTGTTTGTAGTTGCGAGCCATTCCGTTACAATTGTTACTGAACAGAAAGCATTTTCTGGCCATTACACTTGCAATACAAATTTCTGCTGGCTTGAAATGACTGCTCATTCCATTTTGTTACACTTGTTATTGAACAGAAAGTATTTTCTGGCCATTACACTTGCAATACAGATTTCTGCTGGGATGAAATTACTATTTTCTGTGGCCATTACACTTGCAATACAGATTTCTGCTGGCTTGAACTGACTGCTCAGAAGTGCACTTACAATACAGATTTTTGTAGTTTTCTGTGGCCATTACACTTGCAAGTCATTATTTTCTGTGGCCATTACAGTTGCAATAAAGATTTCTGCTGGCTTGAAATGACTGCTCAGAAGTGCACTGGCAATATAGATTTATGTAGTTTTCTGTGGCCGTTACACTTGCAAGCCATTATGTTCTGTGGCCGTTACACTTGCAATACAGATTACACTTGTTATTGAAGAGAAAGTATTGCAATACAGATTTCTGCTGGCTTTATGTCTGTGTGTGTGTGTGTGTGTGTGTGTGTGTGTGTGTGTGTGTGTGTGTGTGTGTGTGTGTGTGTGTGTGTGTGTGTGTGTGTGTGTGTATATATGTGTGTGTACTCAGGCTCAAACTCTGCACCTTGTGTACAAGGTAAAAATTGCCTAAAGTCCATAGCCATCACCACTAGTGATTTTATGCCTCAGAATTTTTTATCTGTTCCTCATAAAATCTGTGTTTTTTTTGGGGATTTTTGTGGCAAAGAAATCACTGAAGGGTTGACTTCACTAAATAATGTCAGACATTTGAATTTCAGACTTCATATTCTTCAGAAAATAAATGGTAACACAAAACCTTTTGTTCTAGCAATTTTCTAAGTTGATAAGTATTTAAAATGTGTCCCTATTTTGAGGCTGTATTCCCCCATTATTGGCTTTGTCCATGTTTTTGTGCTATGACTTTGACAGCTATGATGATAAGTGAGAACTGAATTCTGTATTACCCCATTATTGGCTTTGTCCAGGTTTTTTGTGCTAAGAGTTTGAGAGCTTTGGTGAGAAGTGAGAACGGAATTAACCAAATGATAGCCATTTAAGTTTCAGCCTTCCTATCTTACAGGAAACTGCTGATTTGGCATAGTGGTGTGTTGCTCTGCTCTGAGTATAGTACACAAAGTCCTGGGCCCCCCCCCAAAAAAAAAATGAAATTGAAAATAAGTGCAAGAAGCTGTGCAAGATGCCTATGGCTTAAACTGCTGTCATTTAATATATATATATATATATATATATATATATATTGTGTGGGTGTGGAAGTAGACTTTTATGATGGAAATGTTCTGAACTGGGCAGTTTTGTCATTATTGGTTCATGCATTTTGTTTCATTGCCTACTGGAAAAATGTTCAAACAATAAATTTAAAATGTGCTCTAACAAGTGTGCTGCATTTTACAAGGAATATAATTTAATAAAGTCAGGAAGGTGTATCAAAGAACGTTTCTTGTTTGGTGTGCAAGGGACCAATGATTTGAAAACAGCCCAAAGGTAATCTTTATCCACCAGTGGCCAGATGCATTTTCTTTGGATGGGGTGTGGGTTTCAATGCTGTTTCAATGAATGTAAGTTTCAAGGACAGAGAAGTTTTAATGCCAAGTCTATTTTCATTGTGAGACAGTATTGCTTTGTTTAATTAGCAGATGTCTGTTAATGTTTGTGCATTGTGCTATAAAATGTAAAAATAAAATCCAAATCATTGTAGAAGTAAAGCAGTATGCACACATTAGTGTTTATGGCAAACGGGGCAAAATAGCCAGGTAATGGGACATTGGAATGGCTGCAGGGGGACTCTGGTGTCATATTTTGTTTGTCTGTTCTTCAGTTTGCATTTGAAAGTTGGTATCCCACAATTCCATTGGAGTGAGTGGGGTTACATAATTATATATGCACATTTTATGTTAATCAGTGTACAGATTTGTACCTATTTTTCATTGGCCTTGTCCATATTTTTGATGTTTCCTGGTTGAGAGGTATGCATCCAGCCCAATCATTCAACAGTATAGGAAATGTATTCCAACATGTAGATGTATGTGTGTGTGTATATATTACTATCTAAACAGATACAACATATCTATATATGTAGATATAGATATAGATATATATATAGAAATATATACATATATATATATATATATATATATATATCAAACATACATACAAATGCATACATCTATAGATATATATGTCTACATCTATATGTCTAAATATATACAGCAAGTTATATATATATGTAAGCAGATATATATATATATATATATAGGTATATACAGATCTGTAGATAACAATGAGAACATAACAAAAGCATATATGTCCAGATGTACCGTTAATGGGGTTGAGAGGCCTCAAACAACATAACTCTTGCACGAATAGGTATACCCCCCACAGCCAAACATGTCTGCCCTGCAATACACTACCAAGTGCTGCAGATCCCATAACCAGGACCTGACACGACATGGGCACAAGATGTTAGCAGTACTCCATCCCACTTGTATGATATCAGGCTAGTATCAGTAACATATAATGCAGTACAGTCTGGCTCCCATAGAGAATGTACAATGTGGAAGCTATCAACATCCCCAGGATACATATACAAAGACACATACATGCAGATATATACAAATATATATATATATATATATATATATATATATATATACATATAGATAGATATATATGTAACTATGGTTCCCCTTCACAAGATCGAATGGATGGAAGCTCAAAATTCATAATCTCGAAACCAGAATCTCGAACTTCCATTCACTTGAAATTGTGAATGGGAGCCTGAGGTTTAGAAAAATAAAAAGTTAACTTAACTTATTGCAGGGGGCCAGGTCCCCCTGTAGCCTAGCAGTTTAAATGTGAATGTTCCATGACCGCACTATAGTGGAGGAATGGAAAATCTTCCGTTTTGCGGTTATGCGTATAGGATGGAATGGGGGATTTCCCTTTCCTTCACTATAGTGCGATCTCGGAGTAGGTATATTTAAGTAGAGGGTGTGGGGGGCACGTGGGGGGTGCAGGGGGTGAAGTCCCCCTGCAAAAACATTTGAAAGGTGTTAATTTTTTTTTGTCCCTTTCATATGTTTGAGTTTCTCTAAATTCGAGATTCTGGTTTTGAGTTTATGACCTTCAAGTTTAGAGAATTTCGATCATATGAGGGGGAACTGTAACTACACATACACATGCAGAGATATGTATAATAAGATACATATGTAGAAGGTGCATACAATATAGAACAGCCACTATGCCTACAGCTAACACCTTAACAACTGGACACAGTATGAGCCACCCATACAAATGACAATCGTTGCCTGCAACATCTACCCACAGAGAGGGCAAAGGATATAACACCACACACAGGTTTGCATAAAAGGGAAACCTTTATCTGTGTACTATTACAGTTGTATATGCCATGTCATATAGCTGTTTAGACACTGCCATCCCTATAAACAGAGTAATGCAACTGTGAAACAGTTATATTAATACAGTAGTCTGGAAAGGTTTACAAATGTTGCTGTCCAGGCTGAGGCATTCCAATAGTACAATAGTAAAGACAGACTGGGCCACAGGATACCAAACAATCAACAGTAAGTAATGCAGATGTATAGTTCAGCAGCCTCTGTCTACACTCTGCAGACAATCCCTAGGGGGTAAAGACCTCAGTTGACACAAAGGGATGTAGCTGTTACTTAACAAGGCATAACTGACACCATCATAAGCACACTGACAAACACACAGTAGGCCTGTGTGAATTGTATGCTAATATACATCCAGATACCTTAAGGCAGCTCAACCCTGATACCCCCATATGTTGTAACAGCCTAGGTTAGTTATGGTGCACCTCCCTCCCTAGACTCAATAATACAGGGCCATATACCACTGTTATGTACAATGGCCTCTGGAGTGCATAAGGGCACACGTGTATTGTATAGGTGAAGCCCACATATATATGGCCCCAACCCCACTGTATGTGTGGGGGATACAACAGCAGTGGACTGATGGAAGGTATGGCAGCATGACATACTCACAGCCCACTACAGAACAACCCCTGGCAGCATGTCATATGTGCAAAGCTTGGTATGTAGGTGGAGGACAAAGGCTGGGACACAGGCCCATATGTGGAAAACTGTTGTCATACACTATGTAAGTCGTTGGTGTTACAGGATAGTCTACAACATACCCTTAGTCAGGGATTTGAGGTTAGAAACATAAATGGATGTAGCCATGTACTGATAATACTCAACACACACACTGCCAGTGAAATATCTGACACAGGACCTGTGTGGTGGACAGACAAAACATAATAGGCACACTTCTGTCCATCAAGAGGATAGGCCCACAGTTGAGAGCTATGCAGACAGACTGCATTCCAATGTAAACTAGTATGCACACACAAACCCAGTAACATCAGTACTATACAAAGCATACCACAACTCTACTCACACTCTGTCTGTAGTTCTGGAACCTCCTACAAATATGTAGCTGGCCTGAGTGTGGAGGTTCTCCTGTAAGAGGTATTGCTACCTGCTGTCTGTAACACTGATACCCACACACACGAAGGATGTCCATCACACAGGAAAGGTAAAGGGACCACACCCACATGATGTAGGGATTTATAGTAGGTGGTTGTCATGACAGTGGTAATTGGAAGTACTACACAGCAAGCTGCATGCAGTTAGCAAGTGGAGAACACTGATTGGTGCAGAGGTCATCACCTGATTATGTGCATCACCTACTAAAACTATGCTTCAATCTATTCAAAGCAGCTCAATCCATTTTCGAGAGAGAGAGAGAGAGAGAGAGAGAGAGAGAGAGAGAGAGAGAGAGAGAGAGAGAGAGAGAGAGAGAGAGAGAGAGAGAGAGAGAGAGAGAGAGAGAGAGAGAGAGAGAGAGAGAGAGAGAGAGAGAGAGAGAGAGAGAGAGAGAGACAAAGGCAAAGGCAAAGTAAAAGCCAAAGGAAGAACAAACTAGTCTAACATCCAGCAAACCATTCAGAACAGACATCATTCCCACAACAGGTATGTGAAGTATATATGCATGTAACTGAATGTAGTACCTGGTCCATAATAATGGGATAGATGATGTGGAATGATTTATATGTGCCATCAGGTGTTGTAATGATGTTCAACTGAACAATTGCCATGGACAACAGTGTCTGTCTCTGTGGGTAGTGGCCCATAGCCATCAACTGTGCAGATCAGCACTGACTGACAAGATGCAAGCCATCATAGTGTGTGTTATGTAATGGTAAGTATGTATATTATGTGGCCAATACCTGGTGGTGGAAGTAATGCCATTATGATAGATACGTGGGACCACAGCCCACCCCTTGCAGGATGTTCAGGTTAATCTGTAATGTAGCATGCAGGAATTCCATAGGTGTGTAATAGGGTTACCTGCAATCTGGTCCTACATATACTCCCCTAATGTCAGACCGTGTCCATATGTGGCACCTGTCTGTGTTGCAGCAAGGCAGAACAGTGCAGCTGTGCAGGAAGGTGTTGTGAGCATGTATATCCACAAATACACAGATACTTATATGTAGACATCTATATGAGCACATATATACAACATCACATATATCTACGTATATACAGATATATACCTATATGCACATGTCTACATATATACAAACACACACACAAACATATATGTATGTAAATACATGTCCCCTATATTACAACCACAGTGATGCATGCTATGTGAGAGGCAACAGCCAACATAGCAATACACACAGATATATACAGCTGGCAGTGTGTGCAACATGGATGGGTATGTCACATGTTAATCCCTTGTTGGGACCACATTGCCCTCGTCTGTGAAGTATGCAATGGGAATATGGCAAAGTATGGCAGGTAAAGTTGTGGAGGTGGTCAGGGTTTGTAGACATAGAGGACAGTCTACAGGGGTGGTATGTGACACATGTGGTGGGTAAACACCCTGGATGGTGTGTGTGGTCTGTGATGTGGACGCCCCATGGTCCCCCAATATGGGCACAGTGGGAACAAGCCTCCCACCCACTGCTACTCACAACAGCAGTCCACGTCCTGAAGGTGCCTGGCCTGGAGGCTGAGCAGGAGGAGCATGTCAGCTCTGTGAATGTGTACTGGGTGCCTCAGAGTGATGTAGCACATCCCACATGTGTCTGTGGAGCCCAGTATGGAACAGACTCTGGACCTGACCTCAGGGGACAGGAACATGTCTGTGTGTGCCCCCGGGGGGGGGGACAACATCCACTGGCGTGGTTCTACCTGATGGTATTGCTAGACCAGTACATGAGGAGGCCCCAGGTTGGGACACACATGATGTGGCCAGGTAACATGGGCAGATGGGTTTGGAGATGTGGTTCTGCTGGCCAATAGTACACATACATGTTATTGTGTCACTGTTATAGAACATATGTTGGTAGTAATAGTCTACACAATCCCGGAACATGTCCAAGAGCATGCATAGATATCCCCAATAACACAGAATGTCAGATGTGTAGCAATCACAAAGTAGCCATACCACAGGCATATATGGAACCATAGTGGCCCTGACAATAGCATGTAGGTGAATAGTCTGTAACAGGCCAGCAATGATGGTGTCCACACAGGGAACATGGCTACAATCACATAGCAGAAAGTGTGGTACAATACAATATCTGTCCCACTGGCAGGTAAGCTGTAGCCATACATAATGAGTTGTGTGTACAGTTTGCTGAAGCTGATATGGTGGGGGAGTGACAGAGATGTGTATTACAAACTGTGGTAACCTTGCTGTATGACTTGCTCAGACCTGTTTCCATCTTTATATCTTTCAGCCAAGATGTTACATGCACGCTTGCCTTCCTATTCGACAGCTGAGAATGAAGTGCTCATCACACACCTAATCCAGCACTACCCAGTGCTGTTTGGCAGGGCTGCTCAAGACCAGCAAGAGTGGACTGCCCTGTGGAACGACCTAGTCCACAGGGTCAATGATGATGGACTGCACACCCGTAGTTATGAGCCGGTCCGACATCATTGTACTGACCTGCTTCGCAATGCCCGTCGGCATGCTGCTGCAGTCCTGGGGGATCACTTCATCACAGGGGGGGCCATGCCATCCACCCCCCCCTGACATGTGCAGAGGAGCTACTGGCCAGCCTCATGGCACCTGCCCATCTGGCCAGCCACCAATCACTGGACACCTTTGTGGAGGTAGGTGGCACCCACACACTAGCCGAGGAGCATGCAGGTAAGGACACAGGGCATATCAGTAGAACACTGTTGCGTATACATCCGCATCAGTGCAGGTATATCATGCATATCTGACATGTCATAGCTATATTGTTTTGCTGCATAGTAGTGACAAACAGATGTCCAGATGTGGTAGTATTGTGGAAATGTACCGTTGAGGTATTGTAATACTGCACCCACCCAGTAGCACTAACACAAGTGTGGCCACTGACATTGCATCTCTCACCCTCTTATGTAGGTCCCTCTGAGATACCACCAAGGCAACAGTCTGTAGCTGGTGAGTATGGTTTATGTAGATGTTTGCCAATACACCTGGCATGTAATGGTGGTGGTATATTCCATGCACACATCTAACACACCTACCCTGAATGCACGCTATACATGTGCACGAATTGTTGCTGTGAAATGCACGGTGTCACAGGGGTGACCATGATGGGGTATTGGAAGGGTATGTCAGATACCTGCATGATAGCTAATATCCTGTCATTGTGGACTGTGTCCACAGGGAGTAACATAATGGTGGGAGACACGGTCTACATTAGGCACATGTTCGGAACAACACCCATATACAGTGCAACACCAGTGTATATA
Source organism: Protopterus annectens (assembly GCF_019279795.1). NCBI lineage: Eukaryota > Metazoa > Chordata > Ceratodontiformes > Protopteridae > Protopterus > Protopterus annectens. The sequence continues at coordinate 547,039,061 of NC_056748.1, forward strand.
CCTGTAGGACAATGGCAACTGCTGCAGAGATACACTATGGCATAAAGCATTACAGTAGTCCACATTATCAGCTGGGACTAGGCTATAACATGTGGTATTCAGTGTATGGGACACTGCAAAGTGACCCATACATGTGTAGGGCTTACTTGTCATGCATCTGCAAAAAGGCTGAAGGAGGGGGGGGTGTCAGCATGGCACACCACTGCACTGCAGCAGGGATCCAAAGGATGCTAGGAATGGCTCTATCTGCACATAGTCAGGTTCAGGAACTGTGGCAGCCATAACCCTACCCCCACAGCAATAGTGACAGCAGTGTGTGAACACCATGGGATGTGCACATGAGTAGACCTTGCAATCATGCATAATAGCGGGACATGTGCAGGGCAGACTGAACATACACTGGCAAATACAGATGGCCAACGCTGGTATACCCCTGCCAGGAGTAGTGACTGCTGTAGTATAGACAACAAGAGGTGCAATAAACCGTCATGATAAGGGTGTGCACACATATACCCACACAGTGTGTATGCATCGTGGTCAGCAGCCGCACACCTAACACAATCCGTAGACACTGCATGTGAAAGTACAAGACATATGTCACATATTGGGCTCATGTTCTGCTCAGATATGTGGTGATGTGGTCCCATGGCAGATCAAGGATGGGTGCTTCAAATCAATAAAGGTGTGTACACCCCCCCATAGCCATGGTATGCTCTGAAGGTTGTCAGTGTAAGAGTATTGGATTGGTCATACATAGTCCACTGATGTTGAGAGCTGTACATCAGACATCAGGAAATCACAAATGACATCTGTCCACATATCAAACCAGGGATGTGTTGCTGGAAAACATAGGGGCTGTGAGCATTAAAGCTGACATAACTGACACAACAGTACACATTATGCAAAGGGCCGTACGCCTGTGAATTGTGGTGCACAGTACATGGCAGGGTGCAGAACAAGTGCACAGAAACACCATGTTCATGGGTGCTGTGCTATCCAGGGGAAGGGAATTCACCTAGTGACACAGCACATGCATCACACACATGTATACTGTTGCCAGCATGGATTGACTATAGCTGCACTGCATGCTGTCGGGTACCATATGTTTTGCATGTCGACAGAGGGGTAATAGGAGGATTATGTGTACTTTCATTGTGCAACCTCACCTGTATGTGTGTGTGCATCCTGGTGGGTAGTCAGTTTGTCTGTAGTGTCACTCTGGTGAAGTGGAGGGAGGTTGATGCAGTAGGATGCTTGTGTGTGTGTGTTTATTTGGCTGGCCATGTATGCACATGTGTGATTGTGGGGTGTTCATACAGCAGTAACTCCCTCTGGGATCATGCACTACATGTACATGGACTGCCACATTACACACCAGGAATACCTGTCCTGTGTGTAATCACAGGGCAGCTGATAGTATAATATGGTCTGTAGCATGAAACAGGCATCCAGAGGGAAGGTAGACACCAGGTACACCCTTAACATCACATTCAGCAGAGAGGTCACCTACAACCCATGTATGCAACACTACAGATGCATTGGGGAAGTACTAGTCAACACCAGGGAGTGCATCCAAATATACAGTTGTCAAATGATAGGCTGAAGGAGCAGCATATCTGGCATGTACTGAGCATTACATACACATGACACACCAGTGCATGATATTATGGATAGAACATAGTAGCCCAAACATATAAGGGCCATGCTCATGATGTCTGGACATACAGAGGGTGCATACCGAATTACAGCAGTGAGGCCATGTAAAACCACTATACACAGGTCAGCCAGGTAAAAGTAACAGCAGGCCTTGTGTTGTGACCACTTGTGTATGCATTTAGAGGACTGATATGTTAATGAGTGGTATCAATGTGTGTATGTTAATAAGTGTGATGCAAAATGGGGTAACACATGGACATATACGTGGGACTGTCTGTAAAGCCATGGACAGGTATGTATTATGGAGGTGTGTGTAAGGCAGCCACATGGCAAAACTGTGCGCATGCATACACACACACACACTATGCAAACACACCTAGGTCAACCCCATACCTACACACACCACATCACCATGCCCAGCTCACCACAGTGCACCTCTCACCCACACACACGGTGTCAAAATGTACGCCACCCTCAGCCTCTGGCAAACCAACATCACACCCTGTGCATATAGTAATACCTGTACCACATCCCTGTCATACAGTGTACCACAGTACTGCAGTGTAACATGTAAGGAGTAAAGTGTAATGCATATATGGCAGGTAGTGTATCCATCCAGCAATGATGCCTTATAGCTGTTAGTAACACTGGTTGGTTGTGGTCTCTATATTGTTATCCATTTGTGTTGTAGGTGTACATGTGTCAGCACAAGGATGCCCTGTGCATATGATGATACCTGTGCCACATCCCTGTCATCCATACTATCAATGCAGGGACAGGCTAATACAGTTCTGATGCACATGGTGACTGTACTACAGTGTACCACAGTACTGCAGTGTAACATGTTGTAAGGAGTAAATTGTAATGCATAAATGGCAGGTAGTATAGCTGTCCAGCAATGTTATCCATTTGTGTTGTAGGTGTACATGTGTCAGCACGAGGATGGTTTGCAGTCATATTCCACAATGGGGTATGGCACTGTGGTGACACCATGGCTGTGACATATCTGGGGTACAGTTGAACACATGTCACAGGTTACTAAAACAGTCATTGCCTGTGCCACATGGACAGGTGACCCGCTGAGGCGTGTATACCCTGCAACCTGATGTAGACCCATCCACATACACACAGACTGTTACTTGGTAATGCTGGGACTAGACCCCTACCTAGCTATGTAGTGATACTGAAGTGTGTGGCTTACATTGCACACACCACACAGCGTTTAGGGTGAGGTGTGTCCCAGGTTACATGTTACATGCATAACATCCCCAGATATGTACAGTATGCTAATGGGGGATGTAATGGGTGTATATGGACAATACTTAGTGTGACACACCATCATATACACAGACACATAACAGCAAGACACACATCCGAGATACCATGGCCTATCGCTGCTAACTAACTTGAACGTGTGTCCCATGTGTTACAGGTAGGCTGAATACAGCAAATGCATAACTAGCTTGGATTGTGGTATCAGTTACCTGTATGGTTGATGGTGACAGTGGTAACCATGGGACATATACCGGGTGTACATTGGTGTAATGACAGTGTACAACGCACCCATATCCCGCACTGGTTATTGTACTCCCTGAAACCCATGATGACACTCTGCTATACCCACTATCACACATTGGCCATGAGTGCAATGCAACCCATAGTATACCCCAACAGTGGTACTACAGGGATATGCAACTAATGCACATGCCACATGCATAGTAGGGTGTTGCATTGCCATGCTTCTCCTATGGGCAGCAACAACATTATCTATACTACTGTGTGGCAATGGGTATTGTAATACGAGTATGTGGCCTCAGAATGCTGTACCCTACAGATATACGGCCATGCACAACTACAAACACATGCCAGAACACATCAACCCATTTGTAAAACACTGTTGTGCTCACACTGTAAGGCTCATGTAGCTGGTATGGGGGGGAGCTTAACAGGTTACAAGTAATGTCCCATAGAGCAGCAGCCACAACTGACTATGGCAATGTGTGTTGCATTGGTTGTGAAGGCCCTCATGGAATTCCCAAGTACAAGTGTGCTAACACACAGACACTGCTATATGCCTGACAATGTGAATGTTAACAGCCATGTAAATGGGTATAACACATAATGATTGGTATACAATTCCCCCCATAGGTTATGCAGTTACACACCTCTGTCTGTCCTGACACATAATAACTGCTGGTACAGAGGTGCCATGGCCACATGCTACCCACTAGATATTAACATACATCTGTACAGCATCCCACTTCTCTGTATGACATACATGACTGTTAAGGGAGGCCCGGCAGAAGTACATCTGGCAAGTATCTGGACATGACATCCCACTGGGTAAGTACATTAAGCTGCTAGGCATGTAACAAAGCACTGTGCAGGCTACAGGCAGACTGGCTCAACACTGGCCTACATTTCCTATGGGGGAATGCACATGTACCTGCATATATAGCAGGCTCTACAGGCATGTCACAGCACAGAGTACGATACATCAGTGTGAAAGTGCATAAACACAGCAAATGTGAACATAGCCATGTGTGGTAAGCTAGCATAATATTACAGTATATGGACTATCTGTTTGACACCATCCTCATATGTGCCACTCACACACTAACCCTACATATACAGGGCTGCTATACAGTATGGTCCGATGCCTGTTTGTGGTATGGGACATGTGTGTGTATGGCCCTACAAACATGTAAGCCAATAGGGTAACATACAGTGGAGCAGCATGAAACATCAGATAAAATGGGACAAGGAACAATGACATCTACCACAGTCTATACACAGGCCACAGTACATATTGACAATATATACACACTGTTGACATTCACCTTATGTACACAAACCTCAGTACTGTACACACAACCACAGAATGTCCAGGTTATGTCATCAGATATAATCTCTACTATACATATGTGTAGCAGTCTGATTATCTCACTGGCTTGTTATCAGATATGATGTCACTAATAATGGTGTACAGCAGATATGCACCTCTTACTGCATGACATATGTACAAAGGTTGACAGAGCTATGGCTGGAGGCACATACACAGGGCCAATACTGACATGTTGCTGTGATAACCTCATACATTTACTGTTGTAACAGGGCTTGTTGCAACATATGTCCTATGAGGGATATGAAGTCAGCAACTCTCATGGCTGTCACCATCTACAGACTGCAATCCTCACACTACCTTCTGCAGTTCACATATAGGTGCTTTGTGGGTAATACATGAAACAAAAGGCACCACACACTTCCCAGTCTGCAGATGACCCTGCAGATGGGGTTTTCTCATAAACATAGCACTGACATAGCAGTTATTAAAACATGTAGGACAGCCATATCCACACACACCCTGTTAAACCAACCTTACTCCAAATGCAGTATAGCAGCACTTACAGTCTGTAGTCAGGTCAGGCACATCCCCCTTCTGTGTGTTGCCCTGTTTCCACAGTGTATGTTGTTAGAGGTAAATCCGCAATCTATCTAAGATGCTGTTTGCCAAACAACAGAACGAGTCCCTGCTCACAGTGAATGAAAAGGCCCAACACCAACATGATGTTCCTAGATATTGGAGTGTGTTTCAATGCAGTTAGCAATGGGAAATGTTACCACAGCTGTTCCACATGCAATCAGCTAGAGGAGGGCTGCAATTCATGCAGAGGCCATCAGCTGATCATCAGCATAACTTAAAATACACATGCTGCTGCCTAAGCAAAGCAGGTGTACGTCTCCACATCCACCAGAGAGGAGTGAGTGAGGCAGACAGTGGCAAAGTAAAGTAAGGGAGGGTTGGGAGAGTAAAACTTAAGCATGTTTGTGTCACACACCTACCAGTACAGGGTATCAAACCCCTGACATCTATGCAGTGCTATAACATTTCTATACAGTTATTAGATGCACCACATAGGTGACATGTTGAGGAGCCCTCAAAATGTATATGTGATGGTGAGTGACATCTGTAACAGGGATATGGTGGCTATAAAGTAGGTGTAGTACACATGCCTGTCTGCAAAAACAGGTGCCAGTATCAACACAGCCACACTCTCACAGAAACGCACACACATTGAAACACTTGGCAGGGCAAGGAATTCAACTCATCACTAGTGAGATTGCCATAGCACATTACCGTGCAGGTATCACATGCACCACAGGGGTCATACAGAGGTTATATGGGCAAAGAGTATGTGGAGGTGTCTGACATTGGACAGCATGCTTTGGTATGCCAATGGGGGTTGTAGTGAGTGTGAATATGATCATTTACATCACACAATGTGCACACGCACACACACACACACACGCACACACACACACACACACACACACACACACACACACACACACACACACACACACATGGTGCCAGTACTGACATGCGTGGGTGCATTGCTTCATGGGTGTGTAGTGGTCGACTGTGCCAGGCAGCTATACAAGGCTAGGTGATGGGTATAACTTGGTATCAGGCCACATGACAATGGTCTGCATTGTAGCTCAGAGGTGTAGTTACTGGACTTGCCCACACTGGTGGGTATTGTATTCACCATCCATTTCCCCTGGGTGACGATTGCGTGTGACCAATGATATGCATTGCTTGCCATGTATGTGTTCCTTAGTCCATGACATAGACAGTGTCTGGGATGTGCACACCTCCCACATGCATATACAGTGACATGTGGAACTGTAAAAGGGGTGTCTGGCCCATGTTGTGTACACAGATTGCTATCATCAGATGTGCCAGTCCTGCCCTCATTTGGTGGGAACTGTTAATGGACAGCAGGTTTATCCTGCACTTACACTGATAACATGATACTGGGATCCCCTGGTGTCAGTGACATCTGTCCATACAGGGCATGTTTATCAGGCATGGTATGTCCTTTGTGGGTCACATTTGATGGCACCACAGGTGTTGCAGGTGTCCAGTGGGGAGCATGGGGAAGGTGCACTGTTGGCATGTACATGCCTATTGGGCAGACAGACAGGGTGCCATGCCCTCTGTAGCCCACTGCAATCACACCATGGTTACTATCAGTGGGCAATATACAGGGTACAACCATGACAGGGGCTGTTGCTTAGGCAAGTGTGTGTGTATGAGATATGGGTTGAGAGTGTTCTCTGGGTGGTACTAGGATTGCTAGTTTTGTTTGCCTGGCCTTGATGTCACATGTAGGGGTATGTATTTGCACCCCAGCCTCTCAGCTATTTCACATCTGTTATCCCTGTACGGTGGACAGTGTGATATATACTAGGGCCACCATATAAGAAATATGCAAAACCTGCTGCACACTGAGTCCAGTTGTTACACACTCACAACCACCTCTACACAGGATACAAATTACACACACACACACACACACACACACACACACACACACACACACACACACACACACACACACACACACACACACACACACACACCTGTCATGTCTGGGATTAGAACTCCTACCAAACTAGTTTATTACATTACAGCACTACACAGTTATAGGACATGCCACAGAGATTACTGGAATACTCCTTCCCAAAAGATGTACTTCACAATGAATGACATCAGCAGGATTGGCAAAGTAGGGCATTTGAATTGTAGTGAGTGTGGCTAGGCTAAAATGCATTGCTCCCTACACAGACATAGAAACAAACACAAAACATCCATAACTGCCATGTGTGGGAATAGAACCCCTACCAGAGTTCTATATCACACAACATGAAGCTGGCATAGGACGCACAACAGGGATTAGTGGAGTACTCCTTCCCCAAAGGTGCATTTCACAATGACTGACATCAGCAGGATTGTGAAAGTAGGGCATCTGAATTGTATTGAGTGTGGCTAGGCTGAAATGCACTGCTCCCTACACAGACACAGAAACACACACAAAACATCCACAACTGCCATGTGTGGGAATAGAAGCTCTACCAGAGTTCTATATCACACTACAGCATGAAGCTGTTATAGGACGCGCCATGGGGATTACTGGAGTACTCCTTCCCCAAAGGTGTATTTCACAGTGAATGACATCATCAGGATTGCCAATGTAGGGCATTTGAATCAAAGTGTGTGTAACTATCATAAAATGCATTGCTCCCTACACAGACAGACAGACACACACACACACACACACACACACACACACACACACACACACACACACACACACACACACACACACACAGTTGCCATTTCTGGGTTTAGAACTCCTACCTAACTAGTTTATCACACTACACCAGTATGCAGTTATAGGACATGCCACAGAGATTACTGGGCTAAAACTTTCCGAAAGGTGTATTTCACTGTGTATGACATCAGCAGCCTTGCCAAAGTAGGGCATTTGAATATGTAGTGAGTGTAACTAGCCTAAAAAGCATTGCTCTCTGCCAGACACACATACATGCACACACACGCACACACACACACACACACACACACACACACACACACACACACACACACACACACACACACACACAGTTGCCATGTCTGGGATTACTGCTCCTACCTAACTAGTTTATCACATGACAGCAGTACACAGTTATAGGACATGCCACAGAGATTACTGGGCTACAACTTTCCGAAAGGTGTATTTCACAGTGTATGACATCAGCAGCATTGTCAAAGTAGGGCATTTGAATTGTAACGAGTGTGACTAGCCTAAAAAGCATGGCTCTCTACACAGACAGAGAGACACACACACAAACAGTTGCCATGTCTGGGATTAGAACTCTTACTTAACTAATTTATCACACTACAGCAGTGCACAGGTATATGATGTGCCATGGAGATTACTGGGCTACAACTTTCCAAAAGATGTATTTCACAGTGTATGACATCAGCAGTCTTGCCAAAGTAGGGCATTTGAATTGTAATGAGTGTGACTAGCCTAAAAAGCATTGCTGTCTACACAGGCACACACACACACACACACACACACACACACACACACACACACACACACACACACACACACACTTGCCATGTCTCAGATTAGAACCCCTACCTAACTAGTTTATCACACTACAGCAGTATGCAGTTATAGGATGCGCCATGGAGATGAGATTACTGGGCTACACCTTTCCCAATGGTATATTTAAAAGCAGGTGACCTCAGCAGGCTTGTCATATTAAGGCTATGGGGAGGGCAGTGTGTGTGCATGGGCCATACCCATTCATCTAGAGGTTGACACACCACATGCGGGCACACGCAGGGTTATATTCCACAGGTATGTGTATACAGCTGCTAGATGACTACTTCCTTGTACAGTCATGTTGCACAGCTAGCACTTGCACCACATAGTCCGTAATGCTGACCGATACCAGTGGCTAAGGTCTACAGTGAGTGATATCTGAAATTCATGTGGTTGCAGCCATTTGGCTGTGTGCTGGGTGGACAGACCTCATAATGGATGGCCCCTTGTGACATTCACTATCTTCTACACATCTATGTATGCCTACTTTTGGCTTATTATAGTGTGTTGTCCTTGGATATATGCCTGTATTCCTATCCAATGTGTGTGCAAAGCATGAGTGGTGCATTCTGAGGAGTGTCTGCACTAACATCTGCAACTGCCATATATGCCTGGTCCACTGTTGTTTGCAGACATGGCCTTCATTTGTTTAAGTGTGTGAGCATGCCCAATATGCCCTACTGTATTGAATGTGTGGATTGATTCCAGGTAGAGTGTACTGCAGTGCAGACCTTTGTGTTGTACACCTACAAGTAGCATACTGTTTCTGCAGGGTATCCGTCGATCATTTGGCAATATGGGGACAAAATGGGCAAGGGATAGTGTGTACTGTAGGTGACTGTGTCAGTGCTGCTGTTAGCAGAGATATTCAGACATGTGTACTGTTACAGAGAGTGATGTTTTCTGTCTTAATGTACTGTCAGGTGGACATTCTTGCTCACAGTGATGTCTTTGGGGACAAGGGTGATTGCAGCTGTGTGCTGTATTGTGGGCAGACAGCTACATATTCATGGTATGTTATGCCGTTCTGGAGGGGGAGCAACAGACACTTGGTGCTGGGTTTGTGTATCCAGTTCAGCACCTTGGTACAGTACTGGCAGAGGATCTCATACTTGTCCGCCCATCAACATGACAGTATGGGCTTAACTTGCTGTGGCAATGCCTCACAGCTGTACAGATTCACACAGGTTATCCAGAGGCAGGGGCCATGGGTCAGGGAATTTACCCTATTGTGGTGTATGGGCAGGTGTGTAGCCACCCATTTATGTGTTTGCAGCCAGGGATAGTGTGCGCACACAGCTTGGTGTCAGACTCTGCACATTCCATGCTGCTCATGCTCACACCCCCGTTATTCTAACCTCTTCCATACATTATGCATACATTCTCTGATACTTTCCCTAAGGGTATCACTCCATCACAGGTGTGTGTTAGTGTTGGTCCACAGTTCATGCAGTGGGACATGGTGGACATGTTACTGTGGTTTGTCCACATGGCCTTGCATATGGCTTATGTGGAGTGTATGTTATTTGGGTGTCCATGATATAACATGCATTGGCAGTACATGTGAGACACAGGCCTTTGGCAGAAGCCTGTGGGGCATTAGGTGTTGCTGCAGGCCAGATGTGGCAGGCTGTTACATTCTGTCAGTCCTACAGTTCCAGACCACCATACAGTATATTCCCCTGGGGTGACAGGGTAGGTGTGATAGGTATTCATTCCAATACCTTCTATCAGTCTTGTTAAGGTGGTGTGGATGCTGGCAGGGTGCTACCTTCAGCTAGGGACACACCTGCATAGGATACCTGCACTGCATGCTGCAGTCTTCTGCTATTGCCATATACAGGTGGGGTCTTACTGTACCCATTCCCCACAGCAGGGATATGATCAGAGAGGTGCTTGTGGGTGGTGTTTGCGTGAGCTGGGTGCATGTGTGCTATGGACACTACTTGAATCTGATGCACAGATATGCATGGGGCATTCCAGTTATGCTGCCATGTTAAGGTACATCAGCTGATTCCTAATACATCAGTCCTACCTCCTTTGTGTTCTGCAAGTGTTTGAGCAGACATCACCAGTATCCCCTACTACAGGTCCAGTTACTGTGATGCATACCTGTATGTACAAATCCAAGGGTGTCTCCATTTCACAGTGACTCAACATATACTGTATGCATGGGGTACTTTCCCCTGTGTACTGCTTGTATATCTAGCCCACCAGCCATGCCATGTCAGTCTTTCAGATGGTGACACATACTACTACCACGATACATTTACAATGGCTTACTGCTTGCATGTGTTATACTGGTGGGGATTTTCTTTGGCACTGCAGTTGTGAGGGCTTGTCCTGTCATCAGCAGTAGTGGGCAATGGCCACCAGATCTTACCTCAACATGCATACATACTGACCACTCTCACACATTATGAAACACACACCATCCTAACACACGCAGACCTGCATATTGTGCAAATGCTACAACCTATCCTGCTACCATGGCCACCTCTGGGCATCTCTGCTCCACTCGTATTATACCTACTCATACATGTTACTACATTTCTACACAGGATTGGGGGGGGGCACACCTGAGTGTCACTACATTTCTACACTGGATTGGGGGAAGGGGCAAACCTGTCTGTTTCCACATGTCTACATAGGAGTGGGGGGGCACACCTGACTGTTACTACATTTCTACATAGGATTGTGGGGGGACACACCTAACTGTTTCTATGTGTCTACACAGGATTGGGGGGGCACACCTGACTGTTACTATATTTCTAGGCTGGATTGGGGGTAGGGGCACACCTGACTCTTTCTGCATATCTACATGGGAGTGGGGGCACACCTGACTGTTACTACATTTCTACATAGGGTTGTGGGGGGGGGCACCTGACTGTTTTTACATTTCTGCACAGGATTGGGGGGCACACTTGACTGTTACTACATTTTTACACATGATTGGGGGGCACACCTGACTGTTTCTAAATTTTTACACAGGATTGGGGGGCACAGATTACTGTTTCTACATGTCTACATAGGATGGGGGGGGGCACACCTGGCACTTGCACACATTTGCTATGACTTTACTGGTATGTCAGGTACTCCACTTCATTCTGTATTCTAACCTATCATACTGACTAGAAGCATATCAGTGTTCTACAGGTCTTAGCTTTGGTTGCCCTACATATTAGTATCTGATGTTCTACCCTTCAGAACTAACATCCCACTGCCTGACCTGCTGTAGTCTGTCTGTGTAGGCCTGGGGGAAAGTTACCCATAGGCATCATTCAGAGGCCATAGCACAGGCTTTGTTTGTGTTTGTCTACACCTGTCCTTCTGGCTGAGACTGTTGTTGGGTATGTGAACCTCCCTGACTGGCATGTGTGAGTCATATCGACACACATGTCACCCAGCACATTTCCTGCAGTGGGTTTTGTCACCCTGTGTAGTACTAGCTACTATGGTGACTCCAGTATGTGTTACAGATGTCATGGCACCACTATGGGTGTCAATTATCTGCTGCCATACCATTCAGCCACCCGATTCCCTTGCATGCTCACATCCATACCATAGATACAGGTAATGATACATTCTACTCCATTTGGCAATTGGTAGGTTGATTGACTTACCTTGTGGGTGTGGCAGGATTGAGGATTGTGCTGGAGGGCTGCCTATGTCTGATGCACATAGTATACTTCTATACATGGTTGAGTACAGGTAGTGTCATGTTTGGCATCCCTTTTACTGTATGTGCGAGTCAGAGAGAGGTGTCATACCCTGGGTCCTTACTGCATCAGTGTATGTGCTATGCATTGCCTCTTTGCCAAGGCTAGGGCATACTGGGCATGCCTCCATCTGCCTACTGGGGCAGGTTCAGGTTGATCCTCCTCTGAGCCATTCTATGCCTGTGCAGGCCTTGGTACTGGTGGGGGGTTGTGTGGCCCTGCCCCGTGCTGTTCTTGCTACAGCTGTTTCCACAGGGTCATATTGTGTAGCATGGCACATACCATAACAATTTGAGTTCATGTAGCTGGTGAGTACTGCAAGGCTCCACCAGATGTGTCTAGGCATCGGAACTGTGACTTGAGCATCCCAAACACATGCTATATTATAAGTCTGGTCTGTGCGTGTGCCTCATTATAGCATTCTTATTCAGGTGTGTGTGCACTTCTGATGGGTGTCATTAGCCATGGCTCCATTGTGTAACCAGCCTCCCCCACTAGGTGACCATAGGGGATGTCCCCATTGGCAAATCCCTGGTACAGCTGCATCAGATGCCAGATGTGGAAATCTGGATAGCTTCCAGGGCAGCCAGCACACACATTCATTATAATGCCCTGGGCATCGCACACAACCTGGCAGTTGATGGAGGGGAGGCCCTTGCGGTTGATGTAGCCCCTACCCTGATCACCAGGTGGTGCTTTGATGCATATGTGCGTATAGTCTACAGCACCCACTTCTTCAGGGTATTCTGCAATTTGGTGGAAGAGATGCATATTGCTGGCCAACACCCAACGGGTGTTGAGGAAATATACTTGCTCACTGGCATGTGCTGACATGGCATCCAGGAGCTGGTGGAATACTCTGGATGCTGATGCCTGTGAGATCCCCATGACATCCCCAGTTGAGCTTAGGGAGGTACCTGTGGCTAGAATTCCTAGGCCTACACATACCTTGGTATCCACTGGGATGGGTTCCCCTCGGTCAGTTCGGTGTGTCAGGCATGGCCGGCACAGCTTAACAATTTGCTATAGGAGGTCCCTGTCCACCCTATAGTGCTCCACTATCTCCAGCTCATGTAGCCCCTGGTAGGTTGCCCTGGGTCTGTACACTCTTCTCCATCTCCTCACTGTGGGTTGATCAGCAGCATTCACATCCTCACCACCCTCAGCCTCTTGCACATGTTGTTGTATGATGCCTGCTAGAGCCCCTATCATTTTGTAGATTGGTTTGTTAAATGTTCCCCACTTGTATACACTGGTGGTGTAGAGTATGGGAAAAACCAGAGGGGAAGGTGTTTGCATAGTTTATAGTAGTGTTCTGGGCTGGGCTGGTCTGCTGCCTGTGTAACTGGCTGATTCTGATACATTTCACCTGCCAGCTATGCTAGTTCTCCTTGATTAACTTCCTACTGCTGTTTTCCCTTCCCATTGCCTTCCTGTTTAAGCCCAGGGGCGCGCCATGCAAACACAGTGCTCAAATGTGCACAGAGCTAACCCGGTGCATGGCACGCACACCCACTTAGGCAATGTAAAGAGTGCTAGGCAGACTCAGATGCACCCCCTTGCCTAGCTGTGCTAAGCTATGAGCAAACCTGAACCACAGGGCTCAAATCCACTTACAGTATGCCTGACACCCCCCCCCCCATGATGTCAGCTAACTCCTAGGCTTGCACCAAGCTATTCCTGCTCTTAAACTGTTAGGAGCTGACTAGCATGCTGGGGAAATCGGGGATTCACTATCATTCCCCGCATTTGCATAGAATTGCCTGCTAATGCATAGTTACATGTCTCACACTGAGCCTCCCCCCTTAGCAACCACTACTCACTGGCCATGTTGTCTTCTGTCTGCCATTGACTTTGATGGCAGAATAGTGATTTTAGTTAGAATGCTTATTTTAGATTTATTTGCTTATTTCCCCGATCCTGTTTGCGTGCCGCTACCCTACACTTAAACAGCCGAGATTGGCTAAAACAAAATAAAAGTTGATTTTTTTTTTTAAACTGTTTTCAATGCCATTGGCCTTATACTTGGCCATTGGTATACTCCTGAATGACATGCACCCTTTATTTGGAGCTGTCACGGCTCTGTTTTGGAATATGCAGAAATGTACTTAGTTACTAATCAAGTACATTTCTGCAGATTACACTAGTCCTGCATGGCTGGTTTCCAGATTCCTGGATCACAAATTCACCTCATTTGCATGGATTTCTCCTGCAATTGGGGTAATTTGCATACGGGGGCTGAGTCCATGCAGGACTAGTGCAGGAGCGCTTGTTCACGCCCCTACAGGCTCTTCCTGGATCGCACTGCAGACATATTGCCTGCTAGAGCTCCTGCACTAATCCTGCATGTTGTGCAAGGCTTGCAGAATCTGGGAGTTAGAAAAGGTAATGAGGTTAATAAATTTAATTTCATCAGCTGGACTTGACGGTGTAGGATATTTAATGTACAGGAATTTAACACAATGGGGAAAAGACTTTTAAGCAGAGATATTTCATGAATGGTTAAATTATGGCATTAGTTATTTAAAAATATGTGGGGGTATTATGAGAGTTAGATGGAAAAAAGGGAAATTAATATAATTAAAAACTGGACACCAGTAATGTTGAATAATAGTGATTATAAGCTTCTTTATGAAGGTAATTCAAAAAGGATTAGAAAATAAATTGTATTATAAAATAGAAGAAAGTATTTATGGGGTCAAAGGAAAAGGAACCCAGTTATTACTGATAATTAGGGAAATTGTAGAGGATATAAAGAAAGGACAAATTGAAGCAACAATTAATGGTGGCTGATATAAATAAGTCATTTGATTCAATACAGCATGACATTTTCTGGCAAATAAAGGAAGAGTATGATTGTAGTATATAAATAAAAAATATGTGACTAAATATATAAATATGCTAAAATGAGAATCTTAGTAAATTTTTGGTTAAGTGAACAAATTGAGATGAACAGAGGTTTAAGACAAGGATGTCAAATGAGTAGTATTTTGTTTGCAATGATTATGAATTGTGTAGCAAAAGGGATAAATGAAAGAATGGCAAAAAGTAAATATTTCCACAAAATGGATGTTTGAAATCTTATTATTATGTCTTATGCTGATGATACAGGATTAACAGCTAAAAATAGACAGGAAATAAGAGAAGTAATTATATATGTGCATAAAAACTGCAAGAAATAGGATTAAAAATGGATAGGGAAAATGTAAGGATTATGGAGAGGAACAATTGGAAGGAATACAGTTTGAAAGAAAAAGCTATCAATACTAGGAACTGATTTTGGAGCATATAGTATATTAAATAAACAATGGGAGAAAATGTTAAGATATTTAAAGGGACTACAGGTAAAGGAGTCATTTAAAAAAATACATTTAATAAATACAATATGGATGGGGAAAGTATCATATATAGCTAGTGTATATATGATACTGAAAGAACTGGAAAAGCAATTTCTTGAAGTTATATTTAAATTCATCTGGGGGTCTGGTTTAAATCTAGCTAAAAGAGGAATATTATCTATGGATAAGGTTCCTAGGTGGATACTAGGCTATTGGCCCTAGGGCCTATATAAGCCTAGCCAAAAGGTACCCTGGCTTTCGCCACCCAAGAAAATTATTTTCCTGTGCCACTGTCGAGCAGAGCCACAGAGGTGATCCCTGGGGTGAATTTCCTATCTCCCATCCAATCATCAAGATTTTTCTTGAAGAGTGCTAATGAGGAGCTTTGTTTGATATAGATATGTAGTTTGTTCCAGAATATGGGAAGTCTCTGGGACAGGAATCTATCCCTCCAACATGTTCTGTTTATTGTGGTGACAAGATTTAGGTTCCTAGAGCATGTAGCTCATAGGGATTGAGATTTCTTTAAGTGGAACATGTCTAAAAGCTCTGGGTTTGACATAGCTTTATGTGTTAGGCAGAGATCGCCTCTGAGTAGGCGATATGTGACGGAGTAAAGCTGCAGTTTTTTGAGACGGTCTGTGTAGGGCATCTGTTTGTGGCTGGTAGTCCTCTTTGTGAGGTATTTCTGTGGCCTTTCCAGTTGTTGTAGATGTCTTGTGAGGTACATAGCAAAAGGGACATTGTACTCTATAAAGGGTCTAATGAGTGATGAATAGAGGGGAACAATGACCTCTTTTTTCCTGGATGAGAAACCTTTTGTGATGAGCTGTGCCACGTAGAAGGATTTCCTGGCTACTGTGGTGATGTGATTATCAAAGGAGAGACTACTGTCCACCTGTGTCCCAAGGTCTCTTATCACACTTTCAGTGTTAAGTAGACTACCACCTATGTTGTAGTTCATGGGTACAGAGTTTTTACCAAAAGGGATGACAATGCACTTTTTGGCATTGAGCTTGAGTCCATGGCTTTGACATCAGGCATCTGTCTCAGCGAGTCCCATTTGTAGGATGTCCACATCTTTTGGAGTTTTGATTATGGCTCCTAGTTTGCAGTCATCTGCAAACTTTGTTAGTCAAAAACCTTCTGTGTTAGCCTGTACTTCAGAGAAGTAGATACCAAACAGAAGAGGACCCAGGACTGAACCCTGTGGTACTCCACTTGTCACTGGTCTGAAGTTGGATTTGAAGTCTGCTACTTTAATAGTGTGGGTTCTGTCAGTGAGCCAGTCGGCAACCCATCTTGTGACATAGGGATTTATATCTAGTTTAATGAGTTTATCTATAATTCCAGAGTGGGGGATGGTGTCGAAAGCCTTGGCGAGCTCTAGATAGGCTGTGTGAACCACCTTACCCTCATGTATGGCTTTGGTGACTGCTTCAAAGAAGTCTATCAGGTTTAGGAGACATGATCTGCCTTTACAAACCCGGACTGGGTGGGGTCCTGAGTTTGGAGATTACCAATGTCATTGTTTATAAGTTCCATGATGATACGTTCCATAGCCTTGCAGACCAGGCTCATTAGGCTAATGGGGCGGTAGTTTCCAGGGTCTGTGGTGGCTCCCCCTTTGTGGAGTGGGATAACCGTCACTGTGCACCATTCAGTGGGCACATAGCCTGAGAAGAGGCTATGCTTGAACATGGTACTTAGGTGGGGTGCAGTTCGTTCTGTAGTTCATGTAGAACACAGCCTGGGGTGTTGTCAGGTCCAATGGATGCTGTGTTCTTGGCTTTGGATAGTGTGTTTTTTTACTTGTGCTGCCTCGATTACAGGAACTTTGCATTCTTCTGGTATAGAGATGGGCCTTTTAGGGGATGACAGGGGGGTAAAGTTAGCACTGAACTTATCTGCCAGGATGTTGGCAATATCAGTTGGTTCTGTATATTTAGTGTCACTGTGCTGTAACTCAGAGCAGATCTGAGTGTTGCCATTGAGATTCTTGATATAGCTGTAAAATGCTTTGTGGTTGTCTTTAGAGTCAGTGGCAATTTTGTTTTCATAACTAGCTTTGCAGGATTTTATGAGAGATCTCAGCTTCTTACTGAGGCTGACCAGGGAGTTTCTCCAATCATAGGATTTTACTCTTTTTTGAAACAGTTTCGTTCTTCTGTTGTAGGGTTTGCTTATGGCAGGGGACCACCAGTTTGGCATCCTTTTTTTGGAGGATAGCATCTTGGTTCTGTTAGGGATTGCACGATCCATGCACTCTTGTAAGTGCTTATAAAGTGCATTTGTGTAGGATTTAGCAGTCATACCTCTATTGTCCGTCAGCATGGGTGTCGTGAAATTTGCCACTTCTGTCTTAAGAAGCGTGAAGTTGGCTTTGGAGAAATTTTTTACTGTGGTTTCCCTATTGGGGGTTGGGGGAGGGATGTGGATGTCTAGGGTGATTAGCTTGTGGTCGGATCTGACCAACAAGGAATTGACCTCTGGTGTGGAACACCGGTTGCCCATGTTGGTAATAACTAGGTCTATGATATTGCTGCCCCTGGTGGGGGTGTGGATAAGTTGATCCAAGGCATTGAAATTTATGAATTCCAGAAAACATTGAGCACAAGAGTTGGTACATGAGTAGTTTTCCCAGTTAATGGTGGGGTAGTTGAAATCTCCCATTATAAGGGTGTTAGGTTGTACCCTAATATTTTCCAGTGTATCAAGAATTGAGGAGTGTGAATCCTGGGGCATGGTGGGGGATCTGTAGCAAGCTACAATTTGGATTGCGGTCTTGCCCAGAGTTAGTTGCACTTGGATAATCTTGGATGCATTATGCTGAGCAACTAACCTGGAGGTGTGCATATGCTTAATGAATATGGACACGCCTCCGCCTTTAGTGTTTCAGTCCAGGTTAGATAGCCAAAAGGTGTGGTATGAATTATAGCCTGGTAATGCAGGGTTACTCTCTGGAGCCTTGAACCACATCTGTCACTGCACAGATGTCGATGTTCTCCATTTTAAGGAGTGCCTCGAGTGAGTGCATTTTGAGGTTTAGACTTCTAGCATTGAGTAGCAATACCCTCAGATTCTTCTTGCTTGTACCTGTTACGGTGGTGAATTTGTCATTTGAACCTTGCCTAAAAAAGGCACTATAGAGGTGGCTAGAGCCTTAGCCAGTATCCGGAATCCCAGGGGCGACAGGTGCAGGCCATCTCTGGCAAAGCATTGTGGTTTGTCAGTCATGTCATCCCAGGCAGACAGAAACTGGATCCCCTTAGAATGACACCAGAAGCTTAGCCAATTGTTGAAGTCAATCATTACTGTGGTATCATTCTGGGTGATGGCAGGATGCTACTCAGGGCTAGGGTCATACCTGCCTGGGCTACAAGACCAGACATCTCCTCCATGTCCCTTTTCATGTAGTCCAGGGAGGTACGTCTCAGGTCATTCACACCAACATGGAAATGACAGAGTCATATTTTTACTTGTTGTGGAGTGACCTGAGTGCATGCGTTATGTGGCGGATCCTGGCACCCAACAGGCAGCTGATAGTAACTTTCTCCTTGTTTAGCCTGGTGAGTGGAACATCAGTGTGCCTGACTATAGAGTCACCTATGACTAGAGTGTTGGGTACGTTGTTATGCCTTATGGGCTGTGGTTGAGTGGCACATTGAGTTTGTGGGCTGTGTGTCATTTGGGTTGTGTTGGGGGGTGGAGGTTGCTTGTGTTTCTGCTTTGGAGGTCCCTGTTGCTTGGGCAGGTTTTTACTGAGAGCCTCCGTGAATGTAGGTGTGTGTTTTGTGTTTCTATGTGTATGTCTTGGTGGTGTAGGTTTTGAGGGGGATAGGTGTTTAGGTTTACTGAACCTGACAGTATATGGAGCTTCACTGAGTCTATACAAGGTATTGAAATGGATGAATGGAAAGGAAAATAAGTTGATAACAAGAACATTTAAGAAGAAATATAGAAGAGAATGGAAGTTAATAAAAATGAATAAAAGGGAAAGAAATCAGAGAAATGAAATAATAATGTATCAAGAAAAAAATAAAAATGTGGAAACTAAAGATGAGGGAATGAAAGAAAATAGCGAAATATGGTATAAAGATATAATTGTGTGAATCCACTGGAACATTTAACATAAGAAAAGTAAAAGCAATAAAGCAAAATAATAAATGGTGTATGAAGAATGTTGTATGTCAAGAGTTTTTATGGTGGTTACAAAATGATACTTTGTCAGTAAAGGAAATATGCCTTATAAAAAATAAATGAAAGGACTTGTCATGTTTGCGGTGAATTAGAAACTGCAGAGCATGCTTTGTTAACATGCAAAAGAGTTAAAAAATTATGGGGAAAAATGAAAATAAAATTGTAAATGAATTACAAGATTATATACAGATAAATATCGATATGAGTGAATATGGATTTATGGGAACTATAGTAAAGAATGTTAGCAATTTGACAAAAAAGTTGTATTATATGACAATCTGGAATGAAAAACTGAATGAGAGTATGTTCAATGGAAAATGGATATTACTAAGCATAATACAAAAAAATGATGGTTATAGAAAAGCAGTATGGATCTATACAACTGTAAATGTTTGTCAGTAATGAAGGAATGCAGAGCTAATGTAAATTCTTTGTAAATGTGTAAATTGTATATAGTTGTGTAATAACGGACTCCTACTCTTTTAGATAGGTACCATGGGATCTTTTTCTTCCACCTGTGTTACAACCAACTCAAGCAGATAGGGCCTTGGTTTAATGCCTCATCTGAAGGATGGTGCACTCAGGAATACAGCACCCCGCCATGCTGCACAGGAATACAGCACCCCGCCATGCTGCACAGGAATACAGCACCCCGCCATGCTGCACAGGAATACAGCACCCCGCCATGCTGCACAGGAATACAGCACCCCGCCATGCTGCACAGGAATACAGCACCCCGCCATGCTGCACAGGAATACAGCACCCCGCCATGCTGCACAGGAATACAGCACCCCACCATGCTGCACAGGAATACAGCACCCCGCCATGCTGCACAGGAATACAGCACCCCGCCATGCTGCACAGGAATACAGCACCCCGCCATGCTGCACAGGAATACAGCACCCCGCCATGCTGCACAGGAATACAGCACCCCGCCATGCTGCACAGGAATACAGCACCCCGCCATGCTGCACAGGAATACAGCACCCCACCATGCTGCACAGGAATACAGCACCCCGCCATGCTGCACTTGCCAACTGCTGACTGAGCCTGTGGGTTCCAGAGCTTGCTCCCAAATTTTGGTCACAGAAGGTATGATCCAATGGTGCGAGTGGGTTAGGCACTTGGAATAACAATAGTTCAAAGCAATAAATAAAGTAATGCAAGCTGTAACTACTGAAACACAGACTGACATATAATATTTAGTGAAAACAATGTAACAGCTTCCATGTGAATAAAGCATATCCAGAAACAGCTCTAAGCTTTATATTTGTAGATTAACTTCCAGTCATAACAACTAATGTTCTTACTCAATACCATAATGAAAGGTTTTAAATTAGGCAGCACAAGTTTAACAATTGCATTATCATGCAGAAAAGTATGAAGTGTACTGTGTACAGACTAACTTTTATAAGAGCAAATGCTTCAGATTCTGTCATGGGCCACAGCACACTCCAAGCAAGATCATGGTCAAATAGGGCCCTAGGTAAGTTAATGTAAAATGAACAATCCGCACTCAAGTAAAAGTGCATCAGTGAACTAATTCAACTAAATGTGCAGCAGTCCACATATGTTTCTGAACTTTCTAAAGAAAATGTAGCAGATGTAGTAACACTTACTTTGTGCTTTGGACATAGGCATGATGGACTCTGATCATGAAGTGTGTGCATTTAACCCCAATAGCCTGATACTTCAGACATAGGCATGAGAGCATGATCACATAATATCTAAGGCTGTAGTCAGACAATAGGTATGACAGACTGATCATGTGATGGTTCATGAATGCCAGAAAGAATCTCATGACCTTGATGGGAGAATAGAGCCTTGCAGCTGGAATGCTGAAGTAGGTAGGGAGTAATGTGACTAGGTGATGACGCGAGGATTTAATAACTATAGGACAGCTGTGAGGTATATCCATTATGGGAGAAATGTGCGGTAAGCCCAACAGAAGCTCCAATATGGAAAGAGATAACCCTAATATTCCCTACAGCAGTTCCAGTATGCAGAGATGAAGATCTGGTACTTTTTATCAAGACTACTTTTCAGTGAAACATAATTATATAAATTTGTTTATCAACTGGATTGAAAGTATTTTTCACATGTAGAGCAAGCCTATGCTGCCTATGCAGGGGGGCTTTGGCCCTTGTACCCCTTTAGAAAATATAACCCACTTAAAGCTTGCATTTCAGAGTAAGCTGTAACAGTAAATAGCAGTTCTGAACCCCTTCAATGGAATGAGCTCACAGGATCATGGTTCACTACAACAAGACTCTGTGAAACAAGCAACTATCACAGGTAATGAGGGGAGCTTAGCTTTCCAAAAAGTCACATGATAATGTGATATTGCTACATAAAAATCACAGACTGTTATATCAGCAGTGAATTTAATATATCCTCACTTAGGTGAAGCAATCCCAGTGTTTCGGTAGAACCTAAACTGAAAGAGATGCAAAGAATATGCTAACAAGGCAAGTCAGGTAGGTGCCAAAGAACCCAGTTTGCAGGACTCAGCTAGGGCAATTTGCAATTGTTAAAGTTCCTCATGAGTTCAGAGGCTCATTAATTCCCCTTTAAAAGCTGTGGGCTAAGATTATTCACCCCTTTGCAAACCCAGAACTGTGACATGCTTCAGCAAAAATAACACTATAAAATATGTACAGGAAGCTTGAAGATCTGCATTGTTTAGCAAGTCTGTGTAAGGGTGCAGGATGTACACAGTGCTTGTGATCAGTAAATGTGGCCACGAGATCGATAGTGACTATGAACTCTGTGAAGGTGGCCAGGAGATCCACTGTACATATATTCATCTTAATGGGTGGCACCTGCAGGAGTTCAGGATCACTTCATCATTCATAATAATTAATGATAATAAATGGGATGAGTAAGAATTCCATCCAACTACGTCACCATAACAAAGATGGTGACTGTAGATGTCCAGGAATCCAAAATTTTATCATGGCATACAAAGGCATGTGGACAGACTTTTGCTACGAATGGGTATTGTACATATGGTGTGGCTTGCTACAGCACACAAACTCTCATCATATTTGACCATAATATGATTTGCTGTCACTCTCCATGTGTTTATATATTTAGCATTTCAATGTTTATGAAGCATTCTAAGGCTGCATTTTTTTCTAAAAGATTGCTTCGGTACATATGTTTGTGTAACTGAGTTCTTCTTATTTGATATACAAAACTTCTATTTAATCTGTTAACTACAAAGCCGAGGTACTTTTTTCCCATATATTCCTAGGTGTTTATGAAGCTAACAACCTCAAAGGCCTTTTTAAGCCTAGCCATGCATTCCAAATCTCTGATAAATCATTTACAGGTTACCTGTATCCATTAGAGACATAGGTGCCAAACCAGGGATGAATTTTCTGTTCCCTATCCAGTTGCCCGTGTTACACTTGAATTTGTAAATGAATAAATAAGCAACCAAAACTGTTCTTGGTAACAGCACGAAAGAGCACAGGCACTGGATGTATGAATAAAATTCCCTTTATTCAATAATATAAAATACGATGGTTTAGCGCTTTTATCTACACACAGGTAGACTTCCTCAGAACAATTCCACATTTATTTGCATTGGTTTAAATAAGTCCAAGCATCCAATCCGTTTCCTTTGATGGAAATTGATTGGATGCTTGGACATATTTAAACCAATGCAAATAAATGTGGAATTGTTCTGAGGAAGTCTACCTGTGTGTAGATGAAAGCGCTAAACCATCGTATTTTATATTATTGAATAAAGGGAATTTTATTCATACATCCAGTGCCTGTGCTCTTTCGTGCTGTTACCAAGAACAGTTTTGGTTGCTTATTTATTCATTTACATTAGTTGGCTGTTCTGGGTATTCATCTTACACTTGAATTTGGTTAGGGAGGAATTCTGCTTCACATGAATCAGAAGCATGTTCCAGAAAAGTGGTAGCTTTTGGGATACATACCTGTCTCTCCAGCAGGTCCTATTTATATCACAGGCAAGGTTTAAGTCTTTAGAATGTGTAATTCTAGTGCAGTTTGTTTTGTGGATATGCAGGAGGTCCATCCCAGTGGGGTCTGACAATGCCTTGTATGTCACACATAGATATCCCCTTAATAGACTGTAGAAGACAAAATACAGGAATAGGGCCTTGAGACAGTCTGCAAAAAAAACATGCTACATAAACCTTGTATTCTTTATTGAGAAACCTCTGTGGACATTCCAACTGTTGGATATGCCTGGTTAGGTACATGCCATTGGGGCTTTGTACTCAATGATAGGTCTGACAATTGAAAAATACAGTGGAACTATGACTTCCTTGGCCCTAGACACCATAACTTTGTTTATAAGTTGCACATCACAGAATGATTTCCTAACTACTGTAGACACATGACGGTCAAAGGCTAGATTATTCTCTGTTTGCCTCCCCAAGTCCCTGATTACTGGGTAGCTCTTAGGGCGTGTTGTAAATATGATAGTTACCAGGGGTAGATGCCTTCCTGAAGGTACTATTATGCATTTCTTGGCATTTAGTTTTAGTCTGTGGATCTGACACCAGTTATTTGTCTGTGTCAGTCCTTCCTGGAGAACATCTGTGTCAGTGGAGGATTCAATGTCAGCTCTTAATTTGCAATTATCTGCAAATTTAGTCAGCCAAAGGCCATTGAAATTGGTCTTGACCTCCATCTTACCCCTAAAGATTAAAACAGGTAAACTGAAAAAAAGGCAGCCAAACTTTCTGAAAACAGCAAAACACATGCCAGCTTGCCATGCCGACAAATCTTACTGAAAAAAGATATGAATTGTCAAGTGTTTTGTTCTATTTTTGAGTTGATGTATTTGCACACATTAGATGTGGCAGTGTTTAGTTACAGTTTTGTAAATCCACAGAGAAATACCAGATGGACCCTCTGGAATAGTACTCTCCCGAAGACATGAAGATAAATGTTATTCTTCAACAAACCATTGTTAAAAGGAAAGTTGTTGAGCAACAGCATTTACTTCTGGGGCAGTTACGTTAGTTGCTGTAGTGGGGTTGGGAGAAATGCAGCCTCTGCTGCCTCCCACCTCTATTGGCAAATGTTTCCTTGATCACACAGCAGGTACTGCACAAGGTATTGCAGCCTGTACAAAATAATCACTCCCTCAAGAACATGCCAGTGTCCTATTTTACTGTATTCTCATCTCATCAAAGTGTCTAACACACTTTTGTCAAACAGGTATTTGTGAAAACCACCAAGCTGCCACTCAGTTTCTGAAATATTTTCAGATTGGATAGCTCCTTTAAACATGGCACAGGAACACAGTTTTCCTGATGGTGGAAAGGCTATGCATATGCCCTCACAGCACCAGAGGTGACTGGGAAAGACCTATCTGCCATCTTTTGCCTTGCTACAACATTAAGTGGAACAAATGAATAAAAAATGTTTTTCTCCCATCAAAAGTGAATTGAAACAAAGCTCATCCTTACATTGCTAAATTCCAGCCCCCCATCCCCCCCGTAAATTAAATATACCAACTCCTGTTATGAAGCATACTTTCAATGTTCTGAATTTTCAATGTTTTGGGTATTTAGTGTTTTGAATTTTCGATGTTATGGTCTCAATGTTATGAAATTCAACATTATGAAGTAGACCCATATGTATATATATATATATATATATATATATATATATATATATATATACATATATACATAGATATGTATACATAGATATAGATATAGACATGGTTGCCATGAACTTTGTCGAACCTGTGTCTGATTCCGGTGCCCTTTGAATCAAATGTTGACATTGTTGATGTCAGGAGACATCAAACATTGGTTTGTGGACTTCAGTGGTTGTGTGTTATGTGTGTATGGATATGTACGCAAGTAAGAGGGTTTTTTAGGTTAGAGTTGAAGTAAAGGCAGGGCAGTAATAGGGTTAGTTTTGTGTGTGTGTGTGTGTGTGTGTGTGTGTGTGTGTGTGTGTGTGTGTGTGTGTGTGTGCATGTGTGTGTGTGTGTGTGTGTGTGTGTGTGTGTGTGTGTGTGTGTGTGTGTGTGTGTGTGTGTGTGTGTGTGTGTGTGTGTGTGTGTGTGTGTGTGTGTGTGTTTATTTTGTAGTATCTGTGCAAGTGTCTGAGATTTAGAGCTAGAGGTAAGGTTAAGTTAGGTGATATTTTGTATAGTGTATGCATGTGGTGGTGTTTATGTGCAGTGTGTCTGTGTCTTTACCTGCCTAAATTAATGATTAGCAAAGCTTGCCTACCACCTTACTATAACCATGCCCCTAACCCATACTAAACCCCTTTCCATAACAGTATCACTACTCAGATGAAATAGGTCTGTCTGTGATGCTGTCTATATATAATTACGTGTATATATATATATATATATATATATATATATATATATATATATGTGTGTGTTTGTTTGTGTGTGTGTGTATATATATATATATATATATATATATATATATATATATATATATATAGCATTCTATAGCTATGTCAAGAATCTCAATGGCAACACTCAGATCTGCTCTGAGTTACAGCATAATGGCACTAAGTATACAGAACCAACTGATATTGCCAACATCCTGGTAGATAGGTTCAGTGCTAACTTTACCCGCCTCTCACCTCCTAAAAGGCCCATCTCTATACCCGAAGAATGCAAAGTTCCTGTAACCATGGCTGCACAGGTAAAATCTACACTCTCCAAAGCCAAAAGTACAGCATCCATGGGACCTGACAGCATCCCAGGCTGTGTTCTACACAAATTACAGAATGAACTGGCACCCCACCTAAGTACCATGTTCAATCATAGCCTCACCTCAGGCTTTGTGTCCATTGAATGGCGCACAGCGACAATTATCCCACTCCACAAAGGGGGAGTCACCACAGACCCCGGTAACTGCCGCCCCATTAGCCTGATGAGCCTGGTCTTCAAGGCTATGGAACGTATCATCTAGGAAGTTATAAACAATGACATTGGTAATCTCCAAACTCTGGACCCCATACAGTTCGGGTTTGTAAAAGGCAGATCATGTCTCCTAAACCTGATAGACTTCTTTGAAGCAGTCATCAAAGCCGTAGATGAGGGAAAGGTGGTTCACACAGCCTATGTACATCTCGCCAAGGCTTTTGACACCATCCCCCACTCTGGAAATGTAGATAAACTCACTAAACTAGGTCTAAATCCCTATGTCACAAGATGGGTTGCCAACTGGCTCACTGACAGAACCCACACTGTGAAAGTAGCAGACTCCAAATCCGACTTCAGACCAGTGACAAGTGGAGTACCACAGGGTTCCGTCCTGTGTCATCTCCTCTTTGGTATCTACTTCTGTCAAAGAAAATACTTCAAAAGACCAAAAGTATAAGGTTCAGTTCAGGTATCTTTATTCTTGTGCAAGGAGACAAAACATGCAGTTACAGAGTTTGTCTGACTATAATCAGGAAGTGTCACAATTATTATACCTTTCTTTCAAGGCATTGCCCACTACGGCTGACGTAGCAGACCACCAGTTCACAATTCTGTTACTTTACAGATATTTCTCACATTTCTAGCTGACTCTTCAAAGTTTAAAAAAGATTTTTCAGTAAATAGAATGGCCTTGACGACCACCGGTCAATTATAACTTTCTTGCTATGTGATGTTACAAGTTTAGGTACTATGGCTAATTCAAGCACAATACAAACACAGATTTCTGAAGCAGTTCATTGTTTATAGTATCTAACTTTCTTGCAGCTTGTGCACTTTTTCATTAGCACGAACAGAGCTTATTGTCCATAATGAATGGATCTACAGATATTATTATTATTCTCCATTTAATTTCCTGACCTAGCAGAAAATCACCTGCTTTCCAGCACATTTCCAAAGCATAAACATGTATTTTGCTGTGCTAGCAAACTAGGTCAGAGTGCATTTTGCAGTGTCAGAAAGCACAATTTCAGAAAAGCATGTTTTCAGTTTCAAATAGAACTAATGCTGCATATAGAATAAAAATGTGTTAATCTTCCCTTATTTAAAATAAGCATTACACACATATGTTATTACATATTTTTCTAACATTTCCCCCCTGTTAATACTTTTTATTCTATTTCAAAAGCATAAACAGTTTGTTTCTTCTCCTAACCTCTTCCTTTGAGGATTTGCAGCTAAGAGAGTCATTCAGTTTAAACTTATGAAAGTGTTTCCTTTTTCAACAGTTCTTCAATTTCAGTACTTTGATACAAAGTTTCAGAAACTGACAAGTCTATAAAATCTTTGATTATTTTTTTCATGCAGGGAATACCACAGCAAATACATGCTGCTAACAAAAGTAATCCCACACAAATGGCATTCAGAATGTTCATTAGGATGGAACCCCACCCCCAAACAAATTATAGAAAATGTCTGTCAGTGGGTTCGGGCCTGGCCTGGTCATGTCTGACACTTGCTGAATCACTTCCAAATGATAGTTAATTTCATGTTTATTGTCGGGAATGAATGAACAACACTCATCTTTGATTAAAGCGCACGTACCACCTCTCGCCGCTAGCGTGAAGTCAAGAGCCATGCGATTTTGAAGCACCACAGTTCTCATTGCATTCAGTTCATCAGTCATTAATTCAATAGCAGAAAAAGTTACATTGCTCATGACCTCGAGAAGTTTGGATAGCTTTCTCAGTTCCCAAATTGATTTAACTGCACCATATGCAGGGGCTATGCCAGCCCAGGATATGATAGTGTCACTCAAGTCCATGTGTGCTAGTTTACTTTTGTCTTTCACGGAGTTATGATTTCTCCAGCCTGCTGCAATCTGTCCCATCGGATTCTCAGGTTTCTTGATTGGATTTTCAGGTTTCCTTGCGACGTCTCTGACGTTTCGAATTCTCCCATGAGGCAAAGCTGTAGTGTGTCATATGACCGGGACCAGGTAACCCAAAAAACAACTGCCAGACCAATTCTCAGGCAACCATTTGTATGCCTTTTTCCCACATATGAAATAACAGTTTTCTACCTTAGTATTGATATATACCTTCCCTGCATGAAACATTTTCTTATCTATAATAGACAGTTGCTTTAAAAGAACGGGACTATGTTGTATATCACTGACAGTTTTATGCAAGGACTCAAAGTATGAGTCATAATCTGCATCACAAATCGTTTCTGTATTTTTAGCATTTTTAGGTTTAATATAACATTTATAAGAAACCGTTACATTACATTTGCTCCAACCTACTTGAATCGTGTCATTCTTAAGAAAGCATACAATTCCTGTTTGTGTAACAGGTAGGAATAATGCAATTTTGTCTCTGGATTTTACAGGTGTAGTCTCAAAAATCAAGTTTTCCCAGTTCTCACTGACCCCTAGGGGGACAGCATCCATCAATAATCCCCCGTATGCTGTTGGTATAGCTGTGCAAATCCAACAATTTGAAATATTAAAAGTCTCAGCATACACATATTTGATTGCTTGGTAAGTGTTAAAGTCCGGATGCCAGTCTATGAGTGTTGAATCACGTTTGTTCATTCTAGCTGGTGTGGCTGAAGAAAAGAAAGGCCAGAGCAAAAGCCACAGCAAAAAGAACATTGTCACTAATGCAGTTATTAAGATGATTATGCAACACTGCTGAAGTCGTTCAGCATTTCTATTATCTCTGGGTCTTGTCATTCTACTGCTGCTGTATGTTAGCAAGAGTTTTATCAAGTTCAAAGTTTTTGACTAGTTTACAGTGTGTCAAATGAATCCAAGATGAACGTTCCGCAATTTTGACTGCTGTGGGCGTGCTCAGCAGTACTTGATATGGACCTTCCCACTTAGGTGTCGTCCAATTCTTCTTTTGGATTGTCTTCACCCAGACCCAAGTGCCTGGGGCTGCTGCTACTTCGTATGGTTTGGTTTGGTCTTTATCTAAAACAGAATTAAACTGTAAAAGATGTTTGTTATTCAGCATACTCCTCATATACTCTGCAAGTGTTCAATCTGCTTCCTGGTCTGCAGGCATGAGAGGTTTCCACTGAGGTATATAATAAGCTCTTCCGAAAATCTTTTCAAAAGGTGTCAATCCTTTTGCATTCGAAACAGTTCTCATGCTCAGCAGTGCCAGGAGCAAACAGTACACCCAGTCCTTCTGTGTATCTACCATGAGTTTTTTAAGCTTATTCTTTAAAACTCCATTGTGCCTCTCTAATAACCCTGCAGATTGTGGGTGATATGCACAGTGATGTTTTAAAGAAATCCCAAAATACTGGCACAACTGTTGTATAGTTTGGTTAACGAAATGTGTACCATTGTCACTGTAGATCCTTTCCGGTATGCCAAATCTAGGAATAATTTCTTTAACTAGGGTCTTTGCAACAGTGGCTGCATCTGGTTTACTAGTCAGAAAGGCCTCCACCCATTTGGAGAACATATCCACAATGACAAGGCAGTACTTTTTATTTTCACATTTGCTCAATTCTATGAAATCCATACAGATAGTATGAAACAGATACGGTGGTGTAGTGAAACTCCCTTGCTTGGGCTTTAACGCCCCTTGTGCATGATGTCTATTACAAGTGTGACATGACAGGCAAAATTTTTTAGTGTAGTTTGTAAACCCGTACGTAGCGAATACCCGATTCACTAACTGTACCATCCCCCCTGTTGAGACATGGCTCTGCCCATGGCTCAACAAAGCTGCATATCTAAATAAATTAGACGGTAATATCGGTTTTCCCTCTTTGGAGATGTACAGCCCTTCCTGGAGAATTGCTCCTTGTTTTTTCCATTTTTGTTTTTCAGCTTGTGTAGTAAGTGTCTGCATTGTTTTCAACATTTCTAAGTCTAAAATCTCAGAAGGTTGTAATTCCTCATTCAAAAGAAATGCTTCTGAGGCTGCTTGCTTTGCAGCTGTGTCAGCTCTCGCATTGCCTTTTGAAATCCTATCCTGTTGTTTTGTATGAGCTATGCATTTACAAATAGCTACTTTCTGAAGCAACTGTATAGAATCTAACAAATCTAAAATAAACTGTGCATGGTTAATCGGTTTGCCAGTAGATGTCACCATTCCTCGATTCTTCCACTGTTGTGCAAAAACATGTACAGTAGAAAAAGCATACTGGCTGTCTGTAAAAATGTTTATGCTTTTACCCTTTGCTAAGGTACATGCCCGTGTCAAGGCAATCAACTCTGCTGCTTGTGCAGATAAGTTATGTGGTAGAGGTTTCGCTTCTACAATCTCAGTATCAGAAACTACTGCATAACCTGTTAGGTTTTGTCCTGTAGGGCTCCTTTTGCATGAGCCATCCACGTAATAAGTCACCTCGGCATCATCCAAGGGAACATCCCTGAGGTCTTTTCTAGGCAGTGTCTTTTGCTCAATTACCTGCAGGCAGTTATGGGGTGTGCCATCCACAGGAGTTGGGAGCAAGGTAGACGGATTCAAAGTAGTACATCGTTCAATTGTCATGTGGGGTTGGCTCAGCAATATAGTCATACAAGAAAGATGCCTAGCAGGGGAAAGATATGCTACTTTTTCTTGCAGTAAAATGATTGCAACTGCATGAAGCACTCTCAATGTGAGTGGGTGGAATAACACTACTGAGGCTGAAGCCTGCACTGCCATTGCAGCTGCAACTACTGCTTGTACACAGTGGGGTAGAGACCGCGCCACTGGGTCCAGTTGTGATGAATAATAAGCAATGGGGCGTTGTTTGTCCCCATGCTGTTGAGTCAATACTGATATCATATAACCTTGCTTGCAATCTACAGTTTGGAAAAAAGTTTGTGATAATTTGGTAATCCTAAAAATGATGATGCTATCAATTGTTTCAGTTTGCAGAAAGTTAATTCTGCTTCTGGTGTCCACTATATTAAATCTTGTGCTGCCATAGGCTTCTTAAAAATCAGGCCAGTTAAAGGTGCAGATTCCAAAGCATAGTTTGGGATCCAGCTCTGACAAAAATTAGTCGTACCCAGGAAGGACATCATTTCCTTCTTGGTTGTGGGTTTTGGTGCTTGCAAGATCGCTACTTTTCTGTCCTCATCTAATGTTCTGCCATCTTTGGATATTACATATCCAAGGTATTTCACTTGTTTTCTCCAAAGCTGCAATTTATTTTTGCTTACTTTGTGTCCTTCAACTGCTAGGAATTTTAATAATGCTATAGTAGCTTCCTTACAATCTCGCTGGGTAGGGGCGGCCAGCAGGATGTCATCAACATAAAGTAAAATTTGACTACCTCTCGGTGGGATAAATCCCACTAAATTACTTGCCATCTCTTGTGAGAATATCGTTGGGCTTTCACTATAGTCCTGTGGTAGTTGCGCATATGTATACCGCTTCCCCTGAAATGTAAATGCAAACCAATACTGGCTGTCAGGGTGTATCGGTATCAAAAAGAACGCGTTGCTGATATCTACCACAGAAAAATACTTCTGTTGAATTTTTAAATCATTCAACAAGGTATGTGGATCTAGCACCATAGGTGCTCTTGGTATTACTGCGTCATTTACAGCTTGTAAATCTTGGACCATACGCCATTCTCTGTTTGCTTTTCTAACTGGGAATAAGGGTGTGTTACATGGCGAATCAGGAGATTCCACCAGTATTCCCTTCTTAAGCAAAGCTGCTATGATTAGTTTAATACCTGCCTCTGCATCTTTTCTCAAGGGGTACTGTCTCTTTTGTGGTCTAAATGCTGACTTTGGCGTGATAGTAACTGGTCCTGCTGTGCAAATAAGTCCTACGTCTGACTTTCCTGTTGACCAGAGAGTTTCTGGTATGTCTAACAAAGATTTTTCTTCCTCTTCTAATAAGAGGGCTTCTCAGCTGTCTTTGCTGGACTGCAAGTGTATAGCTGGATGTGTTTGTGTTATCCAGTTCAGTTTCTGTTTTTGTATTCCCTGTTCTAACAGTTCTGATTCTGTCTGTTTTTCCCATTTTGTAATTTTTTCTCCTAGGTTTACCCATTTTAAATCTTTCTCTTTTGTTAAACTAACATGCGGTATTAGATTCGATTTGTAAAGTGAAAAGAACTCCTGGGGTAATGAACAGCTAACTACACTGTTCCCTTTCATGTCCCAGTACAAATTACACAGTACTAATCTGTTTGCATGATTTCTGAACAATTCTTGTTCATATTCTTTGTCAGGTCCTGGTGTATTACAATAATATAGAGTACAGTGCAACAGGTGTTGTATGTCAATACAAAGGGAGGGGAACTTACTGATAGCTACATTCATTAACTCTTCAGTTACTGCTCCAGGGCCAGTCGTAACTAAGTCCTGGCTGTACCAGTAAAATGTCTCACCTTCCGTTTGCACTGCAAAAATATTAGTTTGTCGCTGTGCTTCCATACCCTGCATGGTTGGAACTACTGCTATGCCTAATAGTTGCATAACATCTCTGCCCAAAAGGTTCACTGGGCATTTTGCAGAAACAACAATTTTGCTTTTCTGGGTTAATCCTGAAACAAGATCTGTTATTGTAATGTTATGGGAGAGAGGCTCCCGATATAGCTGTCCATTAGCTGCTTTTACTAGTATAAAGTCATGTGATTCTGAATTTTCTGATAGTTTGGAGGGGTGTACCAGGGTTCGTGATGCCCCTGAATCGCACAAAAATTTGACTTCCATCCCTTCTACCAGGAGTGTCACTTCTGGTTTTGTGACAGCTAAATAGAGCTCTAAGCTCAGTAAGGCTATGTCTAATATTTTGTTTTCTTCACTATCGGTAGCTTCCTGCACTTCCCCTATTATCACATTCTCTGTTCCTTCTATCACATTGTCATTTGTCTTTGCTCTATTATTCCTATCTAGTGATTTCTGACTTTCATATAGTCAGTCCTCACCCTTATCGTTTTTGTCTTCCACTGCTGCCTTCTTATTTTTCCTGCAATCCCTTGCCATGTGTCCTTTTTTCCCGCACTTGAAGCACTCACCTCTTTTCTTTCTCCCTTCAAAGTCCTCTGATCGCTGATCAGATTGTTTGCTTCCCTGGGCATTCTTTTTGCCCTTTTGTCTGGACTGTACTAAATAAACTTCTCCATCTTCCACAGCGAATACTTGGGCTTTCTTTTTCTTTTTGTTATTAAAATGCCTTTTGGCATGTCTAGCATATTCAAGCAGTGATTGTAATCTACTAGTACGATGGTCTACCATATGTTTAGTAATGAAACTACTTATGGGTGCAATACAGCCTTTCAAAAATGCATTCTTTAACTGCTGCTCATATGGGGAATCTTGTGTCTGGTCTTCAGGCACCTGCATTCCACAGTGGTTGTTAAAACATTCTAATAATCTGGCAAAATATCTATCAACAGTTTCACTTTCTTGTTGGATGCATTGATTAATGCAGGTCCAGTCTGCCCTAAGCTTCCATTTCTCAGAAATTTGGTCTGTCAGACCTTTCACTCTGTTATCTAGTTCTGCGCTGCTATGTGGGAGGGGCCTAAGTGCAGCGTCACGGGGATTCCAGTTGCCACTGATCATGTGCCAATCTGGACCAACTATTTGTCTGACTACTTTTTCTACTTCCTCTCCGTTTACGTGATAACTTAATCTCATGCCCTGTAAGTCTTCTAAGAACTTTCTAAAATTAACTTTTGGATGGGGAATTCCCTCTGTGGCTTTCCGGATGTCTTCCGGCGTCCACGGTCTGTATACTAAGAGAGTTGGGTCCTGCCCTTCTTGTCCTGCCTGAGGATTTGGTACTTCTATGAGTGGGCATATCTCTTCTTCACTCATAGCCCGTGAATTTCCATTCATTTGATATAATTCAATATCCCCTTTTAAATTACGTGTTCTAGACCTAGTCTCCATAGGATCTCTAACAAACGGTAGTGGTTTTATAGGAATAACTGGATATCGTGGAAGTGGGCCAGTTTGATCTTTTGCTTCATATTCCGGTAAGGGAGCTGGTATGGGAACCGGAACTGGAGGGGGCAGAGGGGCTGATGCTATAACTAAGTTATTATCCTCTTTGTCTAGAAACATTGCTTTTGAATTTTTATTCTTTTGTTCTCTTCGGTTTGCTTCCTCAATCCACCTGTGTGCCTGAGGAACTCCTAATTTACGCTGTTTTTTAACCCGACCTTTAGAATCAGTTTTTAGCTGTCTAATAAATTTGATAAGTGAGGATCTTTCTAGTTTCCCATCAAATTCGTATTTATTAACCCATTTAGTATAATATCTAATGTTGTCGGCGCGCTGTGATTGCATATATTTTGTGTCTTCGGTTAACGGTGGGCTTTGGAGTCTTTTCGTTTTTGTGCACGTATTACCCATTTTGTTCTAACCTTTTAAATGTTACGTAACCCTTTTATTTTTAATGTGGTACCACCAAGTGTGTACAGTCTCCTCAGACTACCTGCCTACTTATTCTGTTTCCCTGATCTATGACAAGATAGCAATATTTCTGTCCCTGAATTTTAACAAAATTCTCACAGAACAAATACAATCAAGTCCCTGATCTAAAACAGAAAAAAGTAGATTCTCCCTACCTGAGCCTCAGCGATTGGTCACTCACTGTTCAAACGAAACCTGCCTTCAGTCGTAGATCAGAAAAGTGGCTGGCCTCTTTTGCACGACAATTCAGTCGGAGGTCTTTCAATGAAGAAGATCCGATGTGGTATCTTCCCTGTGCAGTTTCATGCCACCTGGCCCATCTGATCCCAGGCTAAACGAGGGTTTCCGGCTCCAAAGGACCAAAAAATGTCAAAGAAAATACTTCAAAAGACCAAAAGCATACGGTTCAGTTCAGGTATCTTTATTCTTGCGCAAGTTGACAAAAAATGCAGTTATAGAGTTTGTCTGACTATAATCAGGAAGTGTCACAATTATTATACCTTTCTTTCAAGGCATTGCCCACTATGGCTGATGTAGCAGACCACCAATTCACAATTCTGTTACTTTACAGAAGTTTCTCACATTTCTAGCTGACTCTTCAAAGTTTAAAAAAGATTTTTCAGTAAACAGGATGGCCTTGACAACCACCGGTCAGTTATACCTTTCTTGCTATGTGATGTTACAAGTCTAGGTACTATGGCTAATTCAAGCACAATACAAACACAGATTTCTGAAGCAGTTCATTGTTTATAGTATCTAACTTTCTTGCAGCTTGTGCACTTTTTCATTAGCACGAACAGAGCTTATTGTCCATAATGAATGGATCTACATATATTATTATTATTCTCCATTTAATTTCCTGACCTAGCAGAAAATCACCTGCTTTCCAGTACATTTCTAAAGAATAAACATGTATTTTGCTGTGCTAGCAAACTAGGTCAGAGTGTCAGAAAGCACAATTTCAGAAAAGCATGTTTTCAGTTTCAAATAGAACTAATGTTGAATATAGAATAAAAACGTGTTAATCTTCCCTTATTTAAAATAAGCATTACACACATATGTTATTACATATTTTTCTAACAACTTCTCTGAAGTACAGGCTAACACAGAAGGTCTTTGCACTGCAAACTAGGAGCCATAATCGAAACTCCTAACGATGTGGACATCCTACAAAAGGGCCTCACTGAGACAAATTCCTGGTGTCAAAGCCATGGCCTCAAGCTCAATGCCAAAAAGTGCATTGTCATCCCTTTTGGTAAAAACTCTATACCCATAAACTACTGCATAGGCAGTAGTCTACTTAACAGCGAAAGTATGATAAGAGACCTTGGGACACAGGTGGACAGTAGTCTCTTCTTTGATAATCACATCGCCACAGTAGTCAGGAAATTCTTCTATGGGGCACACCTCATCACAAAAGGTTTCTCATCCAGGAAAAAGGAGGTCATTGTTCCCCTCTACTTGTCACTCATTAGACCCATTATAGAATACAGCACCGCTTTTGGTATGTACCTCACAAGACATCTACAACAACTGGAAAGGCCGCAGAAATACCTCACAAAGAGTATTATCTGCCTCAAACAGATGCCCTATGCAGACCGTCTCAAAAAACTCCAGCTTTACTCCATCCCATATCGCCTACTCAGAGGCGATCTCTGCCTAACATACAAAGCTATGTCAAACCCAGAGCTGTTGGACATGCTCCACTTAAAGAAATCCCAATCCCTCCAAACTACATGCTCTAGGGACCTAAACCTTGTCACCACAATAAACAGAACATACTGGAGGGATAAATTCCTCTCCCAGGGACTTCCCATACTCTGGAACAAACTACCTATCTATATCAAACAAAGCTCCTCATTAGCACTCTTCAAGAAAAATCTTGATGATTGTATGGGAGACAGGAAATTCACCCCGGGATCACTTCTGTGGCTCTGCTCGACAGGAGCACAGGAAAATAATTTTCTTGGTTGGCGAAAGCCAGAGTACCTTTTTGGCTGGGCTTATATAGGCCCTAGGGCCAACAGCCTTGTACCTACCTATGAACCTATATATATATATATATATATATATATATATTTATATATATATATATATATATATATATATATATATATATATATATTTATTTATTTATTTTTTTCAATTGATGTTCAGTCAGAAAAGAAAAGTGTTGATTGTTTTTACTGATTTTCATTTACATGGTTTTCAACATGAAGAAACTGACATTTTGAAAGTTCATGTTTCTGCAGACACTGATTTTATATATATATATATATATATATATATATATATATATATATACGTATATATACAGACAAACACATACACATAAAGACACAGACATACACATGTATCCTTGTGGGTGGAGCTTTTTTTTTTTTGTTTTGCTACAATAAACTGTATGCCCTACACAAATATATGTAATATTAACTTAAACCACGTGTGTTAGATATAAATGGGTTTAAAGTGTGCAGTCTTAATGCATACAGAATTCCACCAAGAGAGCTACACTTTACTTGAACATTTTGCAGCTCCCCCTACTGGTGCAGTAGAAAGTACTGCTGCCTCTCAGTGCTTTGTTCTCTGATTCAGTTTCCTGATGGTGTTCCTTCCCTGAAGAATCTGCATGTCATCCCGGTACATGTGAAGGATTTGTTCTGTGCAACCATTCTCCTTACATATCCCAAGGACATGACATAAGTGACCTGCTGTGTCTCTTAAACTGTAAGCAGTTTTGTGTGTGTGTGTGTGTGTGTGTGTGTGTGTGTGTGTGTGTGTGTGTATACACACCTGCATGCATGTATCCTATAATGGACTGATGTCCTACACAGTAGAAACGTCTTTGCCTTACACCTCCTGAGTGCCTCACAGGCACTAACTCCCCTGTGACCTCGAAGATGAGGTATCTAAATGAAAATGAAATAATGTATGCATATTTTTCACTACTCCTGTGATTTAGTTATTTAACTGACCCATGGAACTAATGTTTAACAAACAAAAAGCAAGATAACCATGAAGCTGTTTATTTTTCGTCATATTTACAGGGGATACCACTCTTAAGGTACTGACTGATGTTTACAAACCGTGGGGTTAATTCACATCTAAAGCCTATGTAGCTCCACTATGCAGTTAAGTGAGGCTTTTGTTAGCATTCTTTCCAAATGTATGTTTCAACAATGTATGGTAACCAGAGGTATCTTAGCAGTATTTACTGAGTGACAACAGGTACCTTACCAGTATGTACTGAGTGACAAGATGTATCTTACCAGTATGTACTGGGTGACAACAGGTACCTTACCAGTATGTACTGAGTGACAAGAGGTATTTTACCAGTATGTACTGGGTGATAACAGATACCTTACCAGTATGTACTAGGCGACAACAGGTACGTATGTACTGGGTGACAACATGTACCTTGCCAGTATGTACTGGGTGACATGTACCTTGCCAGTATGTACTGGGTGACAAGAGGTATCTTACCAGTATGTACTAGGTGACAACAGGTACCTTACCAGTATGTACTGAGTAACAAGAGGTATCTTACCAGTATGTACTGGGTGACAACAGGTACCTTACCAGTATGTACTGGGTGACAACAGGTACCTTACCAGTATGTACAAGCCATGCTTAACCTGTCTTATGAGCTCACCAGTCAAGCAAATACTCATTTTATATAAATTACTTACAGACTGTCACAAGTCTTCTTGCAACAAATGACAGCAGGTGACTTTATGCTTTGCACACTTCTGATTAAAAAGACAGTTCTGTATAATCAGCTATACTGCTGAATATTTTATAACTCAATTCCAACACATTCTCAGGCTCATAAATGTCTGCTCAGCAGTATCTCTTAGAGGCAAGTGTTTTTCAACTGTAACATTTTACAAACAGATTTGCTTGCTTAGGCTGACCTTTAATTGGAATTTTATGATTAACTAAATTATTCTGTAATTCTTAACTATTCATTTCTAAGCAAATTCCACAATCAAATCTGTGGCCTATAGATTATAGCACCTCTGTCTTTATCAGTTACATTTCTCTTGCAGTGTTAATGCACCAAACCTGCACATACATGAACATTCAAAACTTTACTTCACAATTACCTTTTCTTAGAATACCAGCAAAATGACTACATCTTATAACAAACTAAGGATAAATATTCCCCAGTTCTTACACCTTTGCTTAGTACATATATGCCCTAAGATGTTTTTGAACCCTGACTATTAATTTTTACTTATTTATTAACTGGTCAGGACAAATGCTTAACTCATTACAGCATAAAAACATGGTTTACTAAATATTGTTAAACAAGGATTATACACAGTAAATATTTTAACCATTTCTATATGATCATGGATTTATACAGTATCAGCAGTTATACATTAAAGGGTCATTTATAATCAAAAACGTGCACTTTGATTGGACAGCCCAATCAGTATGCCCACTGTAAATCGACTACATACCAATGGAAAGAAATCCAGCCATTGAAATCCATCCAGCCATTCTCAACCCCTTTTCAAATTTTTTCATGTGGGGTCGGGGTGTTACTTCAAAAGTGACAATCATCTCGAGCCAAGGTTTACACTGAGGGTGACTAGCCCTTCCACAATAATTAATTCTTGCTACTCACTCGTAGACACACTCTCACCTACAGCCAAGTTAGTGTCCAATCCACCTACTGCTTGTGTTTGGAGTGTGGGAGGAAACCACAACACCTAAAGGAAACCCACGTAACCGCAGGGAGTACTTGGAGTTTCTCATGGACTATCCCAGCAAGGCCATGTTTATGATACTTTATGAGTTACAGAGCAAGATATCAGAAAAATCATAATGTTGTGCAAAACTGATGATTGTACAGATGTTAACCTGACTTTTCAACAGTCCAGAGTTTTGCAGAATGTTCCTCAATGTATTCGTACTTTTGCCCAGTCCCTTGTAAAGTTTTTGATTGACCGATAAACTACTGAGAATTTCTGTCACTCAATAAGGCTAGACTTCAAAGTTTTGTACTTTCACCTCTTATGTTGAAGAAAGCAATAGCTGGCTGTGTGTTAGGGCAAAAAGGACATAATACTTATAACATTATGAGGTAAAATGACATGACAAAACACATGTAAAAGCCATGTTGTTCCAATAAAAGCTATTACATCACGTCTGTGTTTCAATGACTGTGATGGTACAACACATGCAGGTTGCAAACCTGGACCTGCTGTAACAGTCAGAGGGCTGTCTTCAAGGAGAAAAGGGCAAAGTACATAAGAAAAAAAAGGAAAGATGGTGACAACCTAATGCACAGTGCTGTCAGTGGTGCATTCGTTCATAAAGCAGCAAACCCCATCACACTGCACAAGCATTCTCCTCTCAGGCACCTACTTTTTGGCAAGCTATCCCCATAGTCCTGAAGGAAATCAACATTTACTCCAAATTCTGAATGCAAGACAAAAAAGCACCTCTGTTCAAGTCAAATGCTCCTTCAACACAGAACCTATCATGCTGGTAAACTTGTATCAAGTTGAGTACCACGGATCTATGTTTAGTTATTGAATGGGCCACTCACTGAACATTAAACCTTGAAATGTCCTTTAACTGAAAGGCCATATCATCGTAAAACTTTTCATTGAACGATGATATTTGGTCAGCATTAAGGAAGAGCAATATACTGCCTACGTATCGATAACTTAGCTATAAAGCTGCCCTTTCCCCACTGTAGTGTGGTCTCAGATTTGGTATATATAATTGGTGGGGGGTGTAAGCAGTGCAGTAAGATAAAGACATCTGTAATGAGTCTTCAGAAATCCATCAGCTAAGCCCTACATGGTAGTATTCCCAGCACTAATAAATACTCAGGCTTCCTTAAAACCTTTGTCTTCATCCCTCTCTTGGCGGGGGGTGTAGGGGGTGCAGTAAAATAAAGACATCTGTAATGAGTCTTCAGAAATCCATCAGATAAGCACTACATGCTGGTATTCTCAGTACTAAGAAATACTCAGGCTTCCTTAAAACCTTTGCCTTCATCCCTCTTCCTGCTATAATAAACAGTATAAGGTCACAATGCATCAGCTCTAATATTATAAACTGCATAGTTACACATATATACCATGTCCCAACAAACCAGTGACGCCTTCTTCTTGAGTTAAAATCTGTTTAATTCCACAGCGAAATGAACATTGAAAAGTTTCACCATAAAATCTCCTAGCGCCTTGGCCGTAACAGCCTTTACAGAGTAAAATGCAGGCTCACAGCATGCCTATTTATAACATAATCAGCTTAAATTAATCAATTATATAATTTAAGGCAGAATACACATTTCTTAAAGTTAAAACAGAAATCAAATAAAACTCTGCCAATGGCATTCTTTATTTAGCCCATAAGGCTATATAGTATTGTATTTAATAATAAAAATTGATTCCTTTTTTCTTAATAAATATTTAAGTAAACCATCACTAGCAAAATGTAAAGAAATATGTTCCATAACTGTAACTTTCAAACTATTAATGTTTCCCAAATGTACTGTGTTAAAATGATGTGCTACGGGGCTTA
The DNA here is from genome assembly GCF_019279795.1 of Protopterus annectens. NCBI lineage: Eukaryota > Metazoa > Chordata > Ceratodontiformes > Protopteridae > Protopterus > Protopterus annectens. The sequence goes on from NC_056748.1 coordinate 547,080,769, forward strand.
TAATTTTGTTATTTTTATATCCCTAACATGTTCTTTTATCTTTTCACTCAAGCTTCTTTTACTTTCTCCAATATAAAAATAATCACAAGAACATCTTATTGCATACATTATTCCATTTGTTGTACAGGTAAAGCAGTCCTGTATTTCAATTTTTTTTCCATTTATTTTGTCAAATGTGGGTACTATATATTGACAAACAGAACATTTACCACAAGGGCTTGTGCTCAATTTCTTCACATTACTATTAATTGGTTCTTTTGGTCTGCTATATTTACTATGAACCAAAAAAACTTGCAAATTACGTCCCCTCTGATAGGATGTCCTAAGTTCTACTTGTGACAAAGAGAGTACTTGTCTCTTTATCAATTTCCAATATTCTTTGAATAAATTACTAAATCTATCAGAAAAAACTGTATATTTAGTAACAAAAGATATAATGTTATTTTCTAAGGCTCTATTTCTATTTCCACATTACCTATATAACTTTTATTCTTACTAATATTGTGATGCTCATAAATTTTAGCATAACTTTCCATTATCATTTGCTCTTCATATCCTCTGTTCAAAAACATTCTAATAGCTCTTTCAGCTTCTGTTTTTGAATCATTCGTATTACTACATGGCCTCTTAATTCTTAACAATTCCCCATACGGGATAGATGCCAAAGTATGTGGTGGGTGACAACTGGTGGCTTGTAGCATTAAATTCGGCTGATTTCATTTTCTATGTATCCTAGTTTTAATTTTCTCATTATTCACTCCTTCTACAATGATATCTAAAAAATTAACCTTCAATCCTATTTCTGCTTGGTCATATTTAACTCCAAATCTGTTATTATTCAGAAAATTCAAAAACTCAGGTACCTTTTCTCTGCCTTCACGACATATAAATATAAGATCATCTATAAATCTAAAGTAATATTTAACATGTCTCTGAAAAAATATATTTCTATATATATGGGTGCTCTCCATTAATCCCATAAACATATTTGCACACATGGGGGCAAATGCTGCCCCCATGGCTGCACCCTGTTTTTGTCTATAGAGGTTTCCCTCAAATTCAAATATGTTATTGTTCAAACAGAAATGTACTAACTTTTTGATATATTGTGTTCTGGGATTATCTCCCAAGAAATACTGTATAGCTTCTAGTCCATATACATGTTGTATATTAGTATACAGACTAGTTACATCTTCTACTACTACGAAGTACATATTTTCTTTACCTTTTAATTCCCCCACCTTATCCAAAAAGTCAAAAGAATCTTTTATATAAGATGGAAGCTTCAGTACTTCTTTCAACAGTATTTCATGTAAAAGACATCCTAAATTATGTGTAAAATATCCAATAGCCGAAACTATTGGATGTCCCGGGGGGTGTTGTAGATCCTTGTGAATTTTGGGCACACAAAAAAATTTAGCTACTGAGCCCTCTTTATTTGTAAACTTCTTTGCTACATCTGAAGCTGAAAAATAATGAAGACTCACTCCTTTATCCAATAATATCTTGTATTCTCTTTGAGCCTGATTTAAAACAATTATATCTACTTTTTTATAAATTTGTTAATTGTTCAAATGTTGCATACACATTTTGTAATACATTGAAGAATTCATAACAACTAATTTGCCCCCTTTATCTGAGGGCTTAAACACAATATTATCATTCTTACTAAGTTGTTTAAATTTATACCATTCATCCTTTGATAAATTATAATTCTTGTTCATTCTATTAAATTCATTCAATTATTTTTCTATTACTAAATTAATAGCATTATTAAATCGTTGTATGTTAACACTTTTAAAGGGTGGCATAAAAGTACTTTTAACTAAGATTTTGTTTTTTATCAAATAAAGTATACGCATTATTTTCAACATCTGAATCACAGGAATAAAAACTGCTGTCACTAGATGAATCTGCATCTTCATTTGACATATTCACATTGTATGGTACAATATTTCAAAAATATTCCTTTAAATGCATTTTATGAATTAATTTGAATATTTCTGCTTTAACTTCATACAATCTTGGAAAAACAGTGGGAATAAATTGTATCCTCTTTTGTAAAACTGACATTTCCTCTGTATCAAACACATAATTAGATAAATTAACTACATAAGAATCTACTGCATCATATTTTATCTGAAAATTCACTACATTATGCAGTACCTGTTTAATTTGTCCATCTACTTCGTTTACATGGGCCTTGGCCCTGGTCCCTGTAGTTACCATGTCCCTGCCACATTCATTTTCTCGTACCATATCCTGTGGCTCCTGGTCCACGAAAATTTTGTTGAAAGGATTCCGTATTGCCAGGTCTAGGTAATGTGGGATATTCCTGGTCCATACATTCCTCTTCTTCCACTTTCTGCTGAATACATGCTATGATTTTTTTGCTGGCCATAAGTTTCCTGATTTTGGAAACTAACCCTGCGCCGTTTGGATTGTTGATTAGATGACAGTATGAACGCCTTCTTCTTTTCATAATCCCTCAGGTCTCCTTGAAGCTTGATTTTCTTTCTTTGTATTAATTCCTTTTCATAAATAGTGAGGCGATCATTAATACTTGACAGAAACGTTTCTAATGCCAAATTAGATGTTGTTTTAATCACCTCTTCACACATTTTTTTAGTTTCATCCGGTATTTTATTTCTTTTATAATTGTCTCTGTCTATCAGTATGGAGACCAATTCCATACTGCATCGATGTGCTGCAGCAATCCATCTATCATGGAATCTATATTTCTTGTTCCTCTGATAGTTCAAATGGAGCAGAGGGGCTTTTGATGGCTCTAAGCCATCTTGAATCATCTGTAACGAGTCTTCAGAAATCCATCAGCTAAGCCCTACATGCTGGTATTCCCAGTGCTAATAAATACTCAGGCTTCCTTAAAACTTTTGCCTTCATCCCTCTCTTGGCGGGGGGTGTAGGGGGTGCAGTAAAATAAAGACATCTGTAATGAGTCTTCAGAAATCCATCAGATAAGCCCTACATGCTGGTATTCCCAGTACTAAGAAATACTCAGGCTTCCTTAAAACCTTTGCCTTCATCCCTCTCTTGGCGGGGGTTGTAGGGGGTGCAGTAAAATAAAGACATCTGTAATGAGTCTTCAGAAATCCATCAGATAAGCCCTATATGCTGGTATTCCCAGTATTAAGAAATACTCAGACTTCCTTAAAACCTTTGCCTTCATCCCTCTTCCTGCTATAATAAACAGCATAAGGTCACAATGCATCAGCTCTAATATTATAAACTGCATATTTAAACAGCTGCACAAATGAGGTGCCTTTTGAAATTTGGGGACCATAATTGCAGGCCTCAGAATAGCTGAAATAAAAATGTGAATGGTGGACAATATACCATATCTGAAGTTGTGGCTACTCAAAGCATTCTCCTTACTCTGTGGTACAAATGATACAGCAATGAATATGTACAAATATCTGGGGTTGAAGGTAACAGGGGGTGAAGGCCCTCTTACAAAAATGCTTTCAAAATGTAATATTGAGTTACACAATTCATTCTTACATTTCTCAAAGTGTCGGAAAGGCAAAACTGGGTTTTGAACTTCCTATACAAAACCCTGGGAAGCACACACCAGTGAACAGAAATCCTGGGATGTTGCCTGTGATGGCTTACTGAGAAATGCACTGTATGTTATAAGAATGTTTGATGGTCAAGGTTTATTCAACTAATGAGGTTTGGAACAGACCGTTTTGTCCTGGGACATCTTCATCTGGGAAAGATACATAGAGTAGCAGGAATTAAGTGAATGGGTGGGGGGGTATCGAGCAAAATGGGATGGAGGAATGTTTAGGAGGAAATGAGGTAAGGGTAGGGAGGGGCTTAGGGGCTTTTGTCAAGTGTAACTGAGGTAGGAGTCACATTTTGGCATAAACTTGCTATAGTGCAGGTTTATTAAAACAAAAACAACTGGCAACTTCACTGAAGACTGAATCCACAAAGTTTAATGAAGCGCTTTTCGTCCAACTACTTCTTTGAACTTCATCAGATACTATCATTTACAAAAGTCAAGTTTAAACAGTCATGTTTAACCATGATTACAATCAGCTGATATCTCCATCTTAAAATTTAAAGGAACAGTAGTTAAAATATCATTTTGAACATAATATGCATTGTCCTGTTCTTTAAAGCTGCCTCATTTAACAAGCAAATGAATACATTTATCGCAGCAGCAATATGGTGAAAATCATAAACGAAAATTGTGTAAAAATGTAAAGAGTCTCCTCATTTATCTAACCTTACATTATAAACTTTTTCAAGTAAAAAATGAATAAGTGAAACATAATTTCTATAGTGTTGTTACTACAGTATTTCATCTCATTAAGCTTTTCAGTTTTAAACAGCATGTGATAGAACACATGTCATTCAAGCCTGGAAAATTATAAGCATTAAGACGAACTTGCCAGAGCAATTCCAACTTTTCTAATAATAAGGTGAATGGACCCCCTCTTGGATTACTGTCCACTTGACCAAGTATCCAGAATTTAAATGCATGTTCTGGATATCATTCTGTACGCTTTGCTAAAGCATTGTCCAGTTTGTGTTTAATACAATATATATGGTCATATATGCGGACTCTCATTCTACGCTCGGTATTACCGATGTAGAATGAATCACAATTTTGACATTTAGCCACATATATGTTCATTTTGGAGTTGCAATTAACTTTTCTTCTGTTACTCAAATGTGTGTTCTTTATGTGCAGTGATGCACCTATATCAATGTATTTGCAATAGGGGCAACTACCACATTGTTTCATCCCTACTGCATATGATTGGATCCTGCACTCACCGTCAAATATATTCTTGAGTGTTCTATCCTTCCTAGTAATGAATCTTGGTTCTGTCCCCAATTGGTCCACTATTAGTTTGTCCTCTAACAGAATATTCCAATTTTTTCAGTATGTTTTTTTATATGACGATAATCAAGGTTAAAAGTTGCAATATAGTTCATTGTGAAATCAGTTTGGTTCGTACCTATCCCAGTGATTGTGTCCTGGACATGATTTTCCATATCAATCTGACTATCATTCACAGAATAGTCATTCAACCCAATAGGGTGTTGTATACTCAGAATGAGTATGTACACACCATTAATTCTTTTCTCCACAACTTCTTTTATTAGTTTGTCAATTAAAGTACTCAGGTATGCTCTTTTTGTGAATTATTTCTTCAAAAACTGGCACTCACTATGGAAGTTCTCATCTGTAGACACCATTCTTGCAGCCCTTACTAATTGGCCCTTTACCACCGATCTTTTTTGGTAGTAAGGGTGTGTACTAGTATAGTGCAAGAATGTGTTTGAATACGATGGTTTCCTATAAATATTTGCTTGGTATCTCTTTTCTCCATGATTTGTGTTAAGTTGAACATCTAAGAATGCTATATCATTTGGGTCAAAATTATATGTAAACACTAAGAAGTCAATAGTCTCATTAAAATAATCAATGAGATTTTTTGCCTCTTCATGTTTCCCTTTTATTAGTAAAAAGATGTCATCCAAATAACGTGTAAAATAAATTATTTTTGAGGCTATTCCTTCCTTATTGAGTACAGATTGATGTTCCCAGTAACTCATAACCAAATTCATGAAGCTAGAGCCACAGGGGGAACCCATGGCTACTCCGCCTTTTTGCAGGCAATAGTTTCCTTTAAAATAAATGTAATTGTGGGCTAGAACTATGTCTAGAAGTTCTTCCACTAGACTGATGTCATTCTTGGAAGCCCCTTTCTTCCTTAGTAATTGACTAACCCACTCTATGCCCAATGCTTGTGGTATTGACATATATAAGTCCTTTACGTTTACTGTAAGGAAGTTGTATTGTTCGTCATAGGTTCATAGGTAGGTACTAGGCTATCGGCTTGAGGGCCTATGTAAGCCTAGCCAACAAGGTTCCCTGACTTACGCCACCCAAGAAAGTGATTTTCCTGTGCCACTGTCGAGCAGAGACACAGAAGTGATCCCTGGGATGTATTTCCTTTTTCCCATTCACTCATCAAGATTTTTCTTGAAGAGTGCTAATGAAGAACTTTGCTTGACATAGATGGGTAACCGTTCCAGAGTATGGGAAGTCTCTGGGACAGGAATCTATCCCTCCAGCATGTCTTGTTTATTGTGGTGACAACGTTTAGGTCGCTAGACCATGTAGCTCGAGGGAATGGGATTTCTTTAGGTGTAGCATGTTCAACAGCTCTGGGTTTGACATAGCTTTATATGTTAGCAGAGATCACCTCGGAGTAGGCGATATGCTACGGAGTAAAACTGGAGTTTTTTGAGACGGGTAGTGTAGGGCATCTGCTTGAGGCCAGGTACTTCTGTGGCCTTTCCAGCTGCTGCAGATGTCTTGTGAGGTACATTCCAAAAGGGGCATTGTACTCTATAATGGGTCTAATGAGTGTCGAGTAGAGGGGAACAATGACCTTTTTTTTCCCTGGATGAGAACCCTTTTATGATGAGGTGTGCCACATAGAAGGACTTCCTGATTACTGTGGAGATGTGACTATCAAAGGACAGACTACTGTCCACCTGGGTCCCAAGGTCTCTTATCACACATTCGGTGTTAAGCAGACTGCTGTCTATGTAGTAGTTCATGGGTACAGAGTTTTTACCAAAGGGGATAACAATGCACTTTTTGGCATTGAGCTTGAGGCCATGGCTTTGACACCAGGCATCTGTCTCAGCGAGGCCCTTCTGTAGGATTTCCACATCATTTGGGGACTCAACTATGGTTCCTAGTTTGCAGTCACCTGCAAACTTCATTAGCCAGAGGCCTTCTGTATTGGCCTGTACTTCAGAGAAGTAGATAACAAACAGGAGAGGTCCCAGGACTGAACCCTGTGGCACTCCACTTGTCACTGGTTTGAGGTCAGATTTGGAGTGTGCAACTTTTACAGTGTGGGTTCTGTCAGTGAGCCAGTTGACAACACATCTTGTGATGTAGGGATTTATACCTAGCTTAGTGAGTTTAGCTATAATTCCAGAATGGGGGATGGTGTCGAAAGCCTTGGTGAGGTCAAGATAGGCTGTGTGAACCACCTTACCCTCATCTACAGCTTTGGTGACTGCCTCAAAGAAGTAGATCAGGTTCAGGAGGCATGATCTGCCTTTCACAAACCCGAACTGGGTGGGATCCAGAGACTGGAGGTCACCAATGTCTTTGTTTAAGAGTTCCATGATGATACATTCCATGGCCTTGCAGACTAGGCTCGTCAGGCTAATAGGGTGATAGTTCCCGGGATCAGTGGAGGCTCCCCCTTTGTGGAGTTGCTGTATGCCATTCAGTGGGCACAAAGCCTGATGTGAGGCTATGATTGAACATGGTCCTTAGGTGGGGAGCCAGTTCGTTCTGAAGTTCATGTAAAATGCAGCCTGGGATATTGTCTGGTCCCATGGATGCTGTGTTTTTGGCTTTAGAGAGTGCAGCTTTTACCTGCATAGTTGTGATTACAGGGACTTTGCATTTTTCCTGTATAGCTATGGGCCCTTTAGGGGGTGAGGGGGGGTAAAGTTAGCACTGAACCTGTCTGCCAGAATGCTGGCAATATCAGTTGGTTCTGTAATTTTTGTGCCGTTGTGCTGTAACTCAGAGAAGATCTGGGTGTTGCCGTTGAGATTTTTGACATAGCTATATAATGTTTTGTGGTTGTCCTTAAAATCAGTGCCAATTTTGTTTTCATAGCTAGCTTTGGAGGATCTTATAAGGGATCACAGCTTCTTACTGAGGCTGACCAGGAAGCTCCTCCACTCATGGGATTTTACTCTCTTTTGCAACAATTTCTTCCTTCTGTTGTACAGTTTGTTTATGGCAGGGGACCACCAGATTGGCTTCCTTTTTTTGGAGGATAGCATCTTGGTTCTGTTTGGGATAGCACGATCCATGCACTCATGTAAGTACTTATAGAGTGCATTTGTGTAGGATTCAGCAGTCGTAACTGTATTGTCCATCTGCATGGGTGTCAGGAAGTTCACCACTTCTGTCTTAAGAAGCATGAAGTTGGCATACTTCAGTTCATTAATTTTTTGCAGGAATGACGATGAATCTTTACATATTACTTCTTCTGTTGTTACTTATTTTTTAAGTATATTGTCTATCACTTTAGCACATGCATATGTGGCAGAATTCCTGCCATCAACTATAGGTCTAAGTGGAGGGTCAAATAAACATTTATGGATTTTGGGGACCCCAAACATTGTGGGTGCCACTGGTGTTAACACTATCATGTAGTTGTACACGTCTATATCTATCTTTCCCTCTATGAATAAATCATTAATGTAGATTTTGATACGTTCATTAGCTGTGTTGTATTCATTAAGGGATGCTTTCTGATATGAACTAGAAGCTAACATTGATTCTATTTTAGTTTCATAGTCATCCAAATCCATAAATACAAGGCCTCCACCTTTTTCGGGCTTCATGATGCGTACCTTAGCTGATCTTATCAAGCTGAACCATGCTTGCTCATCTTTAGTTAAATTATACCCATAACCCCTGAATCTATTTTCCTTTTGGAAAGGTCTCATGTCCTATTCACATGTCTTTTCAAATGTATGTAACAAATTATGCAAATGGGGTTATATGTACTTGATATTCTATATTGTGCTTGTGATTGTACAACTGTGTTACCCAATAACAATTTTAAATTAAGTTTCCTAACATACAATTTCAGATCAAGAATGCTGTTAGATATGTCCATTCTCCTAGCTGGTGTAAAAGTCATTCCTTTAGCTAAGGTGTTAGCCATCTCAACAGAAATATCCAATGTAGAGAAGTTATAGACAAAAAAGTCACCTTCCATATTCAAAATGTGTTATTTCCGTCATTCAGGTTGGTCTCACACAGCTGGATTACTGTAAGGATTTGGAAGGGCTTTATGCAGTAGTTTAGCATGCTTGGCTTCTTTGTCATTGTTATTATCCGTTGCGAAACAGTGGGGCAGCATGGCTGAGAAATGCCACTGCGACTGCAGTTGTAGCTGTTATTTCCCTTATCCCAATCCTTTTCTGTAAATTCTGTCCTGAGTTAATGAAGGCAGCATCTCGTAGAATGGTGTGCTTTGGAGACATTAAATAGTATTACAGATTGTAGCAGTATGGGCTGGCGATAGATTGCTCCGTCAATTGTGTATTACACAAATTTAGATTAACACCAGTGGCAAAGAAGTATTGCATTACTTTATTAGGTGCTTTGTACAACATTTGTACTTTTATTAAAATGGGGACCTGGAGGCACATGATGTCTCTTGTACCTGCCCCCTTTGCTGACAGATGTGACTGCATGCTCGGAGCAAGTACTCCTCAGTGCTTTAGGGGCAGTTTCAACATATTACTCATTAAGAATCTCTAACTTTGCTGATATTTCTGTTGTTAAGAATGCTTTACTGAGATTTCAGGGAAATTAACATTATAGCTGTGCCATTGGTTTATGGGCTCAGCTGCATGAGGACATATTTCTGTGTATGGCAAGTAGGAAGGATACCGTGGCTTCCATCACATGGTTGACTGTGTATAGCTTGCCTTTTAGGGGACGGTTACTTTCTGCAACCTTTGAACATATTATTCAGTGAAACAGAGGATTTATTTTGTAGTTGAAATGAATCTGTGGACTTGTATGCTTATGTTAATCAGTCAAACAATTTCTGAATTTATTAGCCCAGGAATCTTATAATAAACCTTAAGATGCCTTATCCCACTGTCAAAGCCATGCTTAAGTTTGTGTAGACTTATTGAAGGAGCTTCTTAAGTCTTGATGACAATATTTCTTCGCTGCAGACATTTTTGCAAATGTGCAGAATTCTGACTAATATAATATGCCTTGATCTGCATCGGACTTGTGACGTTGGACTTTGTGGTAAATCTGTAAGGGTGGAGCTCACTGAATGGGGGGTAATAATTTGAGCTGCAGACTTAATACTTCTGCAAATGGTGGTATCACAAGACCATTTACTCATTAAGCACAACAGAGGAATATTTTAATAAATGTTGTCCGTATCGTGGGGTGTGGTACCCCTAGCTCTCTTCTTGGAAGGTACACATTTTTTTTTGGCTACTATTTTGGTCGGTTACTTAGAGATTTTTTGTTGCTGGCAAATTGGTATGGAGGGAAGTCACGAGATGTCATACACTTGGTTAGGACTTGATGTCATTAACAGGTGCAGGCTAATGCAAATACTCTTAGTATAGCAACTCTTTTAGTATAAAAGAGCAATATTTAAAACTTTTGTTTTAAGTCCTGAGCTGAGGAAGTGCACTTGTGGGCCAGCTAGTCAGGATGGGAACTGACACGTGATTTCTATGGCTGTATACAAATTTGGTAGGTTGTATTAGGAAGTAAGGATATGATTTGCATACTGTGCACCATGGGTGATCCTCATCAGTTTGAGTGTTAATGGTACTTTATATAAACAGTTTCTCAGTGTTGTTATTGCTGTAAAATGTCATCTGGATGTAGAAATGATGACATACCTAACTGGTCATTGTAGGTTGATATTTGAATGTTCGGTATATCTCATAACATTTTCTGCAGGCCTTGGTCTTTTCAACGGACATTACTTTTAATTTACAGGGTGCTTCTAATTACCTGGATCTTACTTCTATGGCTAGATGTTGGGTTTAACAACTTGGGGTTGCATTGCTTTGTATAAACATTTTCACGGTCCAGGGGGTCCAGTTGTTCAGACAAGATCTTGTTATAAAGCAGGGTGTCCACCCATGGGATAATCATACCTAATGACCGGGTTACCCATTATACCCTTGACAAATGTAAGCATGGGCTTGGGAGATGAATCATTTACATGTTACCTTTGTTTGCATCAGAGACATAGGTCAATCCAGGAATGTATTTTCAGTTTCCTGGGGGTCAGTTACAAACTCTGCAGAGTTCTACAGGGTGAGTCCCAAGACCCGATAGCTACCTTAATTCAGACAGTAGGGGGTGGATAGGATAAGGTTGCTCATACACCGAGGGTAAGGACTTAATTTCCATTACTGTTATGGGTCATTGGGGGGGTCTTAGAGTCCACAGAACACAGTACTTTTCAGGACGATGCCTTTTAATATATGCTCAGGATGCAGTATATGTACATGGACAGGCATGTTAGGGAGGTATTTTAGTAAACAATGATTCAGTTGAACAGGAGCTTCTATGACACTAAATGATAAATTTTGGTATGCAGTGTACCAGTGTGGTATGGGCATGTTTTTGGTAGTATTTCACTTGTTTCTCCAGGCATCTTACCTGGTCATTATGGTGTGCTGGCTGGGTTACAGATGCTTATAGAGCAAGGTATGGGGTGAAGCTGCCAAGGTTGCACTCTCTTGGGGATGGGGTTGTAGGTTAGCATAGCGGCTGTGCAGTGAAAAATGAGGTAGGCCCTTGGCAGTGTGTAATGTTGTCACTGAGAAGAGTTGCTTACATTTCTGCTGATAAGTTACATTTTCCTCTCTTTTGCAGGTGGGGAAGTGCAGAGTGGGCAATAGTTGGTGGCTGAAGGAAGTGGGGTGAGAGGTGATGGTGGCTCTGTGGTGGAAGTCACCTGAGTGGTCATGATGAGGTCACAGATGGTAGTCTGTGGAGTAAACAGCAGTCACTGGTCTGGAGAAATTGGAATTCAGAGATCAGGTGAAAAGTAATTTTCGGCCAATAGAGTTTTGAGTAATGAGGTTTCAGGTAATGCTACTTTGGTAAGTATGCAGTTAGGCTTCTCAGAATTGGGTGGAATTCTTGGGGTCCATTTACAGTTACCCATCCAGTTTTACCCTTCAGGGATAATATGCTGGAGGAGTTCTTGGCCGCACATCATAGATGAGTTTTCAGGGCATACTTTGCTGGGAACTTGGGTGAAAGGTGTATCCTTTCACTGTATAGTTTTTTCCAGGATGTTTGAATTGCAGTTTTTACAAGAAGGGCACAAGTGAATTACCGCTGGGTTCCCGTTAAACTACGTTAGGCTTGTTGCAGTAGGAAGCAGTATGGAGGCAAGTGAGGCTGAGGTGAGTTAAGGGCAGAGTACAGGGTATAGATGGGGTTGTTTTAGGGGAGTTTGGAATGTCCACGGGGGGAGTGGAGTAATGATATGGTTTAGGTGTTGGATGTTGGGGGCATGATAGCTGGGTTGATCTTTTAGTGGAAAGGTTAAACAGAGAGGTTGCTCAGTGGCCAGTGTTAATTTGATTGGATGTGGCATCTGGAGGGCTGGTGGTTGGAAGGATGTATATGATCAGGTTTCCCTTTATAGTTAGGGGAAGGTTTGGGCAGTGCATTGTAAAGCAGGTTCATTGGGATTTGCATTTGCTACAATGGTGGTTGGGGGTGTTGGCTTTGGGGGATATATGGGTTGGTCTGGTGGTTGGATGGCAGTAAGGATTATTGGATTATTTTAACCGTTTAGTCAACTGGTACCATTGTTAATTAAATGACAGGGTGTTTGGTTGACAGGGATCCATTTTGGTCTGATCTACAGTGGAAGGGTACACCAAATGATAGATCAGGTTTGTGGATGGTTTTAATTCTCTTTGTCTAGTCATTAATTTCATTGAGACCTTTTGCGTTGCTAGAAGAGTGATTATTTGAACTACAAAATAAGACCTTGTTTTGTTTTGCAGGGGTATCTGTTCCACCGTTGCTAGGGGAGTTAAGAGATCAAGTTATGGGATCTTTGGTAGGACATTTAATTTCACGGGTGTTTTGCATCTGCCACTGTCTGCATTTTATGCAGTTGATAAATGAGATATGCCCTTGGTGGTGTATACTGGTTATTAAGAAATTAGTTTATGCATGTGTGGATTATTTACAGTCTTTACGGATCACTTGGAGTGCTGATTGGGACATGCAGAGTTGGTATTTTGGGGAAATGAAGAATGTGGACTTGACAGGCAAGAGAAGAAGCTGAGGAAGGTTTTCAGCTGATGGGGCAGTATGAAAGGAGGCCATGGGTTACCAGCAGTGCGGCTGAAGATGGAGTTGTTGTTTTGTTGTGTTTTCTTCCTGCAGTCATAAGGTAATGTCTTGTCTTGGTTTGATTTTGTATGGGGAGCATCAAGGGTGACATTACACTGTTTTATGGGTAGTGGGGGTCTTCTTTGTAATGGGTCAGATATTATTGCAGACATCAGGGGTAGAGTTTTAGTGGGTGGAATTGCGTAAGTTAAGTTTGTGAGCTAGATGGGGGGTTTTGATGGGAGGATTTAGCTTTCAGTTACTGCAGTTTCAGGATAGATTGGGCTGGGTTGCTTCATTATATTCTGGTCAGTAATAGTGTATGGCGGACATTGTGTGACCTGGTGGTATCGGGCATTATCTAGTTTGTTAGCATATTTTGTTGGTTAGTTTTGCCTGGTTAGGTCTATTCTTGGTGGTGTTTTGGGGGTCGTACTGCTACCGGCCATGATGATGGTGTTTTTGGGGTCGTACTGCTACCAGACATGATGATGGTGTTTTGAGGTTGTACTGAACTGGCCATGATGGTGGTTTAAGTGTGTTATGGTTATAATAGGTAGTGGGTGTGAGGGAAGCATTTTATTACATGGAATGTAAAAGAGATCAAAGACGGGTATTACATTCATTGGTCAAAAAAAAATGTTGTATAGGGCTAGGAGGTAATGAATTCTGATACAGCTTCACTAGGAAGGATGGGTACACCGAATGATGTTTGATCTACTGCCGTACTGGTAGTTAGATTGCTGGAGGTTTGGTCGGAGAGAAGGAGAACAGCCTGGTCAGGCTGGTGGGCATAGAAGAGAGACAGGCTTGCCCTCTTCTGTTCCCTCTCTGGTGTTGGATGTGCAATTCAATAAGTTGGGAAGTAAAGTGGGCAATTGCTCTTTTGGATAAGTTAATAAGCATACAGAGCTGCTTATATGGTTGGTGGAATTCAATAAATTGAAAGTGAGCGGTACACTGCCTTGTTAGTGCAAGGATAAAGTGAGCAAGTGGGGGGATGCTGCTTATTCAAGGGTGAGCAGTTACGCTGCCCTTATGGTTATTTATTTTATGTTTTCTTTCATGGATGTTATCACCTGTGTCATGTTTTGGTGAAAATTAATAACTATTAATTAAACTATTGATCAACAATCATGTTTATGATAGTGTAATAAAGGTCAACTCATGTCATTCGGTGTTGTGTGTTTATTGAAGTGAACCAGGACAAGTACAGTTTGGAACAGACCATTTTGTCCTGGGACATCTTCAAAGTGGGGAAGATGCATATAGTAGCAGGAATTAAGTGACTTGGGGGGATAGAGCAAAATGGGATGGAGGGATGTTTAGTAGGAAATGAGGTAAGGGTAGGGAGGGCTTAGAGGATTTTGTCAAGTGTAACTGAGGTAGGAGTCACATTTTGGCGTGAACTTACTGCCCTCCTTCTTTTTATTAAGTGGGATTGTGGTTACTTCAGTTTGGGTAAGGTGGAGAAGTGTGGCAGGCTTGCCCTCTTCTGTTCCCCCTCTGGTGTTGGATGTACAATTCAATAAGTTGGGAAGGAAATTGAGCGATTGCTGTTTTGGATACGTTAATAAGCATGCAGAGCTGCTTATATGGTTGGTGTAATTCAATAAATTGAAGGTGAGCAGTATGCTACCTTGTTAGTGCAAGGATAAGTGAGCAAGTGGGGGACACTGCTTATTCAAGGGTGAGCGGTTACGCTGCCCTTATGGTTATTTATTTTGTGCTTTCCTTTATGGATGTTCTCACCTGTGTCATGTTTTGGTGGAAATTAACAATTATTGATTAAACTATTGATCAACAATCATGTTTATGGAAGTGTAATAAAGGCAGTCAAATGTCATTTGGTGTTGTGTGTGTATTGAAGTGGACCAGGACAAACTGTTCCCCACCTTTCCAACATACAATCATTCTTGGATATCAAAGTACACTGATGACTGCTAAACTGGTATATATCTTACATCAAATACCGATTCTGGGCAAATCAACCTATGTTTAGCTAACGTCTAATAATGGGACATCAATTATGGCTTAAATTTCAGTGGAAATAAATGCTTACTTTTAGTACTTTTAAAATAATCTGCTGCATCATGGATGATGGTTAACAAATTAGAACTTTCAATACTTAATGATATCAGGGACATGAGCATAATATTTAGTATCCCTTTAAGCTTCAAGTCTAAAGTAACAATCATGAGAAAATTAAGCAGTGACAAGAGTGCAGTCATTTATATGATCAATTCATCTAGGGGCTCTGGAGTACTGACGGAATTATATTCTGTCAAACCATCAGCTGAATATTACATTACTTTCTTATTGTATAATAAAAGAAAAAGTGACCTGTTGGTGCAGTGTAAAAAGACATGTCAAGTTCCATCTTTTGTTGACAATGAAGAACAGTTGCAGGCACTAAATCTACATATTACCAACTGCACCTTAAGGACAGCAAATTACTATGAAGATCAACAAATCCATAAAGACAGTCTGATTGGTGACACAGACTGTGTACCCCTGGCATTGAGCAAATTACCATCAGACCTCAGGTCACAGAAGTAACTGTCTCAGCTCAGGTACAAACTATATACATGGGTTCACTCTAGATAATAAGACACGCTATAAAGCAATTTGTGGGCTGTGGCAAAGAGCACATTGTCTAATTATGAACTTACACACATAAACTAATCCAAACCCACTCTCTGGTGAAAATGCGCTATTTGAATGGATTGTTTTACCCACCAGCCACATAATCTATACATCCCTATTGCTTGACCTCCTGCAGGAGGATGAAAGGATGGTCCTCTCGCAAATCAAATGAAACAGTAAGAATTATGGAAATGTCAGAATTAAAGTCCAAGAAGGTGAACTCTTTCACCTAAATAGTTCCAGTGCTAATGCAAACACCTGCTCTAATGCTCTAAACCTCTACTAACACATCAACAATGGTTAAGCCAACACATCCTCAATTTCTGGAAAAGGCTATCCTTACCAATCAAGCAGGGTACTTCCCTAGCAGCCTTTAAAACTAGTCTGGATGAATGGATGGATTCCCACAAAGTTTCACAAGGGATAAATGGAAACAGTCTATTTATGGGACCACAATCATGGGTGATACTGATGAGCTTCATGATGCTCTCCTTGGCCATAAGTTTAACCTGTAGCTATGAACCCATGAAGTTATAATGAAACTGCTTCATGGGTCCTTGGTTGGGTAGAATGCCTAGCAGCAACCACCATGGAGAAAGATGTTGGATGACCACACAAACATGAATAAAGTCTAGAAAGCTCAGTCCCAGAGCATTGTTGATTCACATGGACCCAACTGCTGGAGCCACAGTTGAGAAAATAGCACTTGGTGAACGTATGTACCAAAGACCAAGTGCTTATGTTTGTTTTAACAGACACATTCCTGATGCAAACACTGGAGGCTGCCATTCCTCTCCTGGAATAATTACAGCAGCTTGCATGACATGGTTAGCTGCCTGGCAGCAAAAGATAATGTAGTCAGCAACCCCAAGCAGTTTCCCCTGGTGCAACCAGCTGTTTTTCTGGCATAAAGAAGATAAACAAATTGTATTTCCTCCTAAACCTGTCCACCCATTTCAGGTAATGCCAGAGCAGATGGTAGGAGGAGCAGTGCTCTCCCTCCCACACCTGGATTCTTCACCAAGAAGAAAACCAGTGGATGGACATACCAATTCGGGGACAATTCTGAAACCACATTCTACAGGCTTACCCTGTCTTTCTGGAGGAACACAAATAGTTCATAATATAAGCATCTAAAACTCCAAAATCCTAAAGACAGAGCTGACAACTAACAGAAAAAGGTATTCTCCAGGAAAGAAACTTCAGTGTCCTTAACCTTGCAGGTAGAAATTGTGGCTGGAGAAAATATCTCAGTCATAAACTTCAAATCCCATGGGAGGGAGTGGTTCTTCAAAGAAGGGAGATAAAGTACTTTTTAAGGAGTTTTGTGACCAGACAGTGCTGGACCAACAAACTGCCCAGCACAAAACTGTCAGGGTACTATACAAATCTATTATGGATTTTTTCTAATTTAATCTTTGAACATCATTTGATACCTACCCCAGAGATAAAGGTACACCATGTTTTTTATAAGCTGCATCATTAAGAGTATTTTATGTATTTTTTTAATTATTTCCATTGGTTACAAAGAAAGGCTAAGTGGGGAAAAATAGTGGAGGCCCAGGGAAGAAAAGTGCCATATAAGAATTATACAAATGTCATACATTAACAGAAAGAATAAAAGATGGTGTGCATAGTTATGCCAACTTGACAATGCATACATATTTCAAATTCAGACTGAAAATAAAGGATATTTTCTATAGCAAATTATTTTTTTCTTTTTAATTTTATCAAGAGAGAAATGCTGTATGTTACTTACTGTGATTAATAAATGGAAAAATGTGAGGGTTTTAGCTCAGCTGGCTAAAATCACTTTCAAATATTTGTTCATTCCTTTGAAAGCACTTGTGAAAGCAATACAAATGACTTTTCTTAATAACCAAAGTCTGTACTTTGCTTTTAACTTATTTTTTATTTGAATCAAATCAAATTCAACTGTTTGATAACCCCTTTAGCAGCATTAGTGACAATAGTTTAACTTTTTAAGCCAATAATAAAATGCATGTGGAACCAAAGTATTGTTTTGTTGTTTTTTTTTTTTTAATCAAAAGCAAAAGTTCTATACGCTGTTCTCTACTGGACATTTTAAAGTGCTTTAAGTTACTCTCCCTTGATTATTATCTGTGAAGCAAGATCAGTTCATTTTGGTGCAAGTAACATTCCGTTTTAATCATCAGCTAGCACTTCTGTCAGTGCTCATGAAAGTAATACAAGTGACTTTTTATCAAAAAAATGTTTATACCCCACTTCATGTCATTAATGTTTGAAAAGACACTAAAAGGAAAAGGAAAAAATGTAATAGTAAATAAAAAAAGTTTTGTTCTTAACTATGTGAAAAACATTTCAGGATATAAACTGCATGTTATATATTGAAGCATTTTCAGTGATTGTTGTATGCTATAAAAATACTAAAGTAAACAAGTAATGATTTTCTCTTTGCTTGTAAGAAGTGTAGGCATTACAATGTAAAGAAGAGCAGAAAGGCCAGACAAAATCATGTCTAAATTAATATGCTGCAATCTTAGACTTTTGGGATGGGGCATGGGGGTGTAAAAGTGCACTGATTTACGTAGGGTTGAGATGTTTTCTTTTACTTTTGCATAACTGAATGTCTGGATTAATGTCACTGGCTTAATCTAATTATATTTTGTGTAGGCGAGTAAGCTTTAAAAATAAGAAAACACATGAATGTAATGAAAAGTTTTCCTTTAGCAAATAAATGTTCAGTGTGAGTTTAGAATTCTGCAGCTGAGGGCAGCTATACATTCTGTTCTTATATTTCTATGGACACATGCTGACTGCAGCTACAGTCAATAACAGGCAATAAGAGTTCTGGGCATAGTTTGCAGAGGGAATTGTAAAACAGAAGGTACAAGGGGAAGCAGCTTAGTAAAAACTAAAGTCTGAATTTATCAGAAATGGGATAGCAGCTTTCCTGGTACCTAAATACTTCAATACATTTACTAGAACAGTGTAAAAACAGGGTTCTCTGCAGGGACCTCTCCTGTTTGGCATCTACTTTTCTAAAGTACAAATTAATACCAAAAGGTGCTGGCTGACTAAGTTTGCAAATGACTGCAAGCTAGGAGCAGTCATGCCCTAATGACCTAGCCATCCTAGAGGAAGGATATTCTCAAATAAATAACTGGTGCAAACTTACGGACTGACATTAACTGCCAAAAATGCATTACTGAATCCTTTGAGAAGGACTTCACCCCAGGGAACTAACACATTGATAATATGCCCCTAACAGTTGAGTCAGTTGTTCGGGATTTGGAATTTTATGTGTACAGTGAACTAATGTTTGATCAGTATGGTCTACTATTATGAGAAAGTCCTTGTATACTGCACAGCTTATAAACAAAGAGATTGTGCCTAGATTTAGAGAGGTTATTGTTCCCATTTACTCAGCCCTAATTAGGCCAGTCATTGAATATTCTTCCCCTTTTGGCATGTATCTGTTCAGCACATGCAACAAATGGAATGCCCACAGAGCTACCTCAAGAAAAGGTTACAAGACATAAACAACATCACACTATACTCTGTATCCTACAGACTGCTAAAAGGTGATCTGTGTCTGGCATACAAGGCATCCTTTGACCAATTACTGATGTATTTACTGCACATCAGAAAGTTAAAATGCATTAGCCATACTCAGTCTAGGGATCTAAATCTCTTCTATAACATCAACAAAATGGTTTGGAGGGACAGGATACAGCTGCTGTGGAACATGAAGTTAGATCTTTGGAGAGGAAACATAAAATTAAACATAGAATGGTACCTTTAACCATAGGACTGTACCTTTTACTGCTATTGCATAGAAGCAGCTCCTAAATGCTTTATCTGCTACATGAGTCTCCTCAAATTATCTATATTATGATCCCAGTTACTCTCATTAGGGGTAATTTGCTCTGACCCACTCTATAACCAAATGGGATATGTTAATTTTAAGCACAAAAATGAATATTGGCTAGGTTTAAGACAGCCCACAAAAACTGCTAGAATATTACTTATTTATGAATCTATAACTTAATTTTATTTAACAATAGCCAGTACACTTTCTGTTAAAGCTAAAAGTTAATGTTTTTTAAAAGCACAAAAAGCTGTTTTTCACATCTGGGAGGGGAATAAAGATAAAACAAGAACAGACAGCAATTAGAGTAAGTAGGAGCATATGTTATAGTATGGGTCATAGCATGGATAACTTCAATTTTAGATTAGATAATACATGTGGGTACAGCTGGTGATTTGGGACAATTGTTCCTATTTATACGGGTAAACTTCATTATTTGAAGAGGTACATAGTTTTGTGTGTTTATTTTACATGAATTGGTTATGGGGGTGTTCTGGGGTGTTATTTATTTTTTGTCCGAGGTTTAAAAAAAGTCTTGCAAAATGTGACATAAGTTCAAATGGAAATAACAAGAATCAACTGTACAAAAGATCAACTTGCTAAACATTGGAGGATGCACGTAACACAAAATATGTTTATTTATGTACTTATTGACATTTGATTAATGAGAAAGTCTAAATGGGTAGGAACAAATTTTCAGTGGAGAGAAAGGTTCCAAAGTATTACCAAATATTTTAAGAACAGATAACTTTACAATCTTTAAAATAGTAGAAACAATAACAGTTTAAATAGTTACACCAAATTAGACATAAAATGAAAACATTGGTTAAGTATATACAAAAGATATACTACAATGAATTGATATTTAGAGAAATTTTAGCCAGTTTATAGAGAAATTAAAGCAAAGTTAGCATAAGACAAACACGAATTGCAATACTAAGAGATAAAAACAGGCTTATGGTATATTTAGAGAGAAAGCCAGGGGAGAGAAATTGATAGAAGTAAGGAAGTGAGTTAAAAAGGGATAGTAAGGAGGTATAATTTATGAATAGGTATATGTTCACATTTAGGGATTTCCTGGAGTTGAACAGGGCCAGCTTTTGTATAGGAGGTCTTTCAGTATGTTTTTGATAAATGCGTGCTGAAAATAAAACAAAACAACAAAACACCAAAAAACTCAAAACAGACATTTTAAAAAGCTGTCATATATAACAGGTGGAAATAATATCTTCGTATAATAATGGCTATCCATATTATTTTGGGATGTGAATGGCCAAAAGGTAAGAGTACTGAATTATATTAAGAAATGTAGACTGCAAATAATGCCACAGGAGACTCATTTGAAATATGAATTTGATAAAGAAAGGATATCAGGATGGATACTCAGCAGAACATCAGGGATAAAGGAAATGGCTGTACTTCTAATAAATGCTAGAGGAGTTGCAATAGTGACAGAAGAGAGAAAAAAGATAATGATGGTAGATTTGTGTTAGTAAGGGGCTACTGGCAAGGGAGGAAGATTACGCTGACATGTATTTATATCCCACCTAAAACTGCTATTAAGTTTAAGAAAAGGTTTGGAGAAATCATCACCTTTCAGCAAGAAATATTACTTATAGCTATAGAGTGGAACTTGATTTGTAATAGTTAGGATGTATCTGGGGGAACTAGAAGGAAAAATCTAACAATGGAGGTAGAGTTACGAAGAAATTTATGAAAATATTTGGTATGGAAGATTTGAATTCAGTAATAATAACTAGGAGAGCATTTGCATTATTTCCCAAGGCACAACACTGGGCTAGATTATGCAAAGATTATATTTCAGTAGGGTTCCTACTATATAATTGAAGACGCAATCCTTCGAATGCATCTTGATCAAACTTGAAAGCATGAAACAGCAAAATAGCAAAACGGCATAGAAGCGATTTCTTTCCCAGGGAAATAAATCGCTTGCCCCCCCCCCCTCCGTTACTTTGCCGTTTTCTTCACTGTAGTGCGATCTCAAAGTTGGTATTTTTAAGTAGGGCGGGTGTTGGGGGCAAAGCCCCCCCCCCAGTTTATGTAATGTTTTGAAGTTTTTATTTAGTTATTTATTTATTTATTTTCATAGAACAGCTTTTTTTCCCTGGGAAAAAAATCACTGTTCTAAGTGTTCGAGATTGTAAACTTTCACTTACATGGGGTCGATAAATCAGCATTTGTTTTTTAAGCATTCGCTGAATTAATATAGACCCTTTCAGCAGAACATGAACATGTATTTGAAAGCTTCAACACAAATCCAATAACTATTTCAGATCATGAGACAATAACAACTAAGATAAAAATGGAGGGTAATTAAGTAAAAATGAGGCACTGGTGCTTCCTCTCCTACTTGTTAAATAGAAAGGAATTTAAAGAAAAAAGAGAATAGAAATTATTCAGTTATTGTGAAGACTGAAATTTCTTCATAAGTTATAGATAGTGAGTGAGATACATTAAATGTGGAATCTGAAACAGGCTGTCTATTAATAAAATGAAAAGAACTGGAGCTGCAGAGTGCTAAAGAGTAAATGAAGGAGTACCTGGATAATATGCATGAGTTTAGACAGATTATATTTTTCAAAATAACTCCAAAGTGCAAACACTTTTGGCAGAATTTAGGCAACAGAAAGCAAAACGGGTTGTTGCCAAACTTAGGTTAACAAGAAGAAAAATAAACAGAGATTTTGTAGAAGTATTAGAGATATTTTGCATTTTTTATGAAAATTTCTGTAAAGCAGAGAAATGTGAAAATCAAGAAAAAGCACACATTGAAGTGTTTATGGAAGATGCAATTAAGCCAGGGTTATTGGCAGATGAAACAAAAAAATTAACATTTAAGATAGGAGTATAGGGGGTAAAATGGTGGCGTATAATCAAGCTGTAGGAAAGTTTCCAGGAATAGATGGTATTCCTATGAAAGCTTGGAAGTTAGGAGGGAAGAAAGTGATGAAGATCTGGAAGGTTTTGTTTAACAGTATTTTAAAATGTGGGTAAATACCAACATCCTAGAAGAAAGTGACTACAGTACATAATAATGGTAAAGATTCATCAGACCCAACTTCATATAGGCCCATTTCAACTGTAAACCATGACTATAAACTACTTATGTCTATAACAGCTAAAAGAATGACAAAGGTGTTGCCAAAACTGATAGATATGGATCAATATGGTTTTGTGGAGGATCACAGAACAATGATGATCCAGATTGTAAGTAAATACCCTTGTTGTTGGTGGGTCTTCATGCAGAGAAAGCTTTCAACAAAATAAGCTGAGATTTAATGAGTTGGGCAATGCAAGTATTTGCATTCCTTGATACAATAATAAGGTTATTTAGGAGGATATATGAGGGATTAGAGGCAAAAATTTAAGTGGGGGGATTCCACTCTGACACGTTATGCCTGAAGACAGAAACCAGGCAGGGGTGCCCTCTTTCCCCTTTGTTATTTGCTTTACATTTATAGCCAATGACCAAGAAAATTGGCATTGTAATCAAGAAAAGTTGGCTTTATTTGCATACAATATTTTGTACCTGATAACACCAGAAAAGGGCATCTGTGTTTCATGAAACATTTTAGACAGTTTCAAGTCTTTTTGGGATATAAAATTAATGAAGATAAAACAAAGGCTATAGTTGTAAACTATGTATCCACACATAAACTGGGTCAGCAATACCCATTTTATGGGGACACGATAAAATGAAGTATTTAAGAATGTGGATTAAAAGAGATTCTGTTATGGCAGCTAAGAATATGTGGGAAGAGACTAAACAAAAGAGATTATAAAAATTGAGAAACTGGAAGCTCTTGTTTATGGACATGGATAGCAAGATACAACCAGTGAAAATGTTTTTAGTCTGTTTTGTTTAAGTACATATCAGGCATATTTTTATTAACCAGAGAAAAGTTGTGGACAATAATTAATAAAGAGTTGAATGAATTTATCTGTGAGAGGAAGAGGGCAAGGATCAAGTGGGATAAGTTGATCCTTCCAATGAAACAAAACAGTTTAGGATTACCTGATTGAAAGGATATTTTAGGGCTACACTGTTAAGGCTCATCTACATAACACAAGCAGAATGCTATGATTCAAACTGGAAAGGGATTATGATGAAGCAGAGGTGAAATTTAATAAATAAGGAGAGTGGGATTTGGGGTGCAGATCTTTAAGGAGAATAACATCAGTATACAGAATATTATATTCATACAGTAGCAGAAAGTATTCTGAGAAATAAGTCAGCACAAAAATGGAGAAAGGAGATTCTGCCAGTGGGGATGGCCACAATTAAGGGTGCAGGCAAGAGGGGGCTAGAATTTACTACAGAAAATTGGCAAAGAAACCAACATACTGCTGCTGTGTTCTTAAAGTTGGTGGCTTTTGCAGTTGCCTGCCCCTACTGTAAATTTGATCTTGGACACTCCTCCCAGTCCCATGTCATTAGCTCATTCTACCTAATACAGAGATCATTTGGGAAGGCCAAACCCTTAGTCCTGTAACCTTGAAATATCTTCGGTTCCTGCTCTCCCCCTTTCCACTTTATAATATATATATATATATATATATATATATATATATATATATATATATATATATATATATATATATATTTTCTGTATTTGTGTTTCTTCCTACTACTCTGTTACTTCATCTTGCTTTTTCCTGCTACTCGCTGCTTGTTCTCTAAAGTGTTTAACTGCATCTTTTCTGTTGTATTTATTACTGCTTGTTTATAGCCTGTCTCAATTGTTAAGTGTTATTCTAAGCTCTTAGTTTTGGTTTAAGCACTTGAGCTTTAGGCCTACCCCTTAGTTCTCCCAGGAATTTCTCCCTCGGATTCTGAGAAATATGGATGGACAATTTCCTACAGTTTCTCCTGCCAGTCTGGTTGATATGGGCATCTTGAGATAGTGTAGCAACTGCCTCATGTACATGGACAACCATCTACTACTACCACCTAAGAACATGATTTGTGAGAGATGCAATTGCATTAGAAACCTAGAGTCCATGCCCTCTCCCCCTCAAGCCAGTATATCTGGCACCGAAAAGGTTGTCAACACAATCACTACATCTCAAACACCAAACACACCTACACAACACACACCGACAAATGTAGAAGTCCTCCACATAAACATACCCAAACAAAGGAGACCGCCGAGGCAAAAACACACTCAATCTCCACAGCCCTCCACACCGCATACCATGCATAATCCACACGCCTGTGTCTCACAGCCACTAAGGCTTTACCATAAACCCAACATATTAGTCATAGGAGACTCCATTGTGAGACACACAGATGTGCCTCTCACCAGGCTGGATAAGGAGAAAGTCATGGTTAGTTGCCTGTCAGGTGCCAGAATCCACCATATCACATATGCACTCAAGTCTCTCAACAACAGGTACTGTTATGACTCTGTCATAGTCCATGTTTGCATGAATGACTTGAGACGTACCTCTCTGGAATATATGAGCAGAGACATGATTAAGCTCACTGATTATGTGTCCCAGGCAGGTATGTCCCTAGCCTTAAGCAGCATTCTGCTGTCACCCAAAATGATGCCTCAATACAAACAGAAAATGACTGACTAACAATTGCCTTAGTTTCTGTTCTCATTCCAGGGGTTTCAGTACCTGACAGCCTGGGAAGATATAATCGACAGACCACAATGCTTTGCCAGAGATGGCCTGCATCTGTTTCACCTGGGCTCCAGGCTTCTGGCAAAGGCTCTTGTTTCCCCCATAGTGCCTTTTTTAGGAAAAGTCCTGAGGTCAATAAAAACAACATAAAAATTTAAACAAAATGCAAGTTAAAGATCATGCTGCTAAACACTAGGAATGTAAACATGAAATTGCACTCATTGCAAGCATTCTTAAATGTGGAAAATGCTGACATTTGTGCAGCCACAGAAACCTGGTTCAAAGCTGTGGAGAGCACCCCAGCCTTACTTGGTTACTCATCCTATCACACATTCAGATCCCAAACTGTGAGCAGTAAAGCCAAAGGAGGTAGAGTTTAAATATACATTAAAGACATACACACCTCCAGGCTGGTCAAACAGTATGACACACAGGAGACACTCCAGGTGCAGTTAATCATTGACAGGACACATAATCAATTCATACCTAGCTACCAGCCCCCAAATCTGACTCAGAATGCCCAGTCTGCTTATTTGGACCTGTTTGAATCTATCAAGATTCAACACTCTACCCGTATCCTGGGTGACTTTAACTTCTCAGACATAGAACATAGAACTACTCATGCCAGAACACAAATGCTCAGAGATTCCTGGATTTTGTCAATGCAAATGCCTTGGAACAGCTTGTTGATACCCCTACAAGAGGTGATAATATCGTGGGCTTGGTATTGACCAACATGAGTAACCACTGCAGCACCCCTATGGTATCATCCTCCATGGTAAGATCCGACCATAAAGTGGACAATTTCAAAGTCACCATCTCCTCCAACCCACATCTCGCTAGGATCAGACATAAAAACTTCTCCAAATCTGATTACAGCCTCCTAAGGGATGGTATACACAGCTTCACTTCACTTCTGTAGGAACTGGCACCAATATCCGCAAGGAAGAGTAAAACCTGTCTGGTGAACATCTGCAATAAATAAACTCTATAACAAAAAGGAAAAAAATGCTGTCAAAGACCAAATAGCAGGTGTCCAAATGAAAGCAATGTCTACTTAGCCTGAACAAGCAAATAAGAGCACTAATGAAATCTTCCAAAGCAAACTTCAAGTCCATACTTGCCACGTCTACTAAAGACTATCATAAGACCTTCTTCACATATGTTTGCAACCTCAAAGGAAGCACCCAGATCTGTTCAGAACTGGTGATCATGGGCAACACATACACAAATGGCATAGATATAGCAAACTAGCTAGCTAACAGATTCAGCAAAAACTTCACTCCTCTGTCCCCCCATCAGTAAATCAGGACATCTCCAGTACCTGCCCCCTTCCTCTTTTATCTAGGGAACCACTGCTCTCTCAAAGGCAAAAAATACAGCCTCTATGGGACCCGATAACATACCAGGCTGCATCCTACGTGAACTCAGGCAGGAACTTGCAGCACCATTTGGTGCCCTATTCAACCAAAGCCTGAGTATCAGCTTCATCCCAGCTGAGTGGAGGACAGCAACTGTCATCCCTTTACACAAAGGTGGAGCGTCCATCGATCCGGGCAATTATAGACCCATCAGCCTACCTAGCATGATCTGCAAGGCCATAGAATGGATTATCATGGACCTCATTAACAAGGACATTGGCAACCTCCAAACACTTGAATCCACAGTTTGGCTTCGTCAAGTGGAGGTCATGTCTGCTAAATTTGGTCAACTTCTTTGAGACAGTCACCAAAGCCATGGATGAGGGGAAGAAGGTGCACACCACCTACCTTGACCTAGTCAAAGCCTTTGACACTATTCCCCACTTGGGCTCAACAAGGCATCAATCTGTATGTTACCAAATGGGTAGCAAACTGGCTGACTGATAGAACCCACACAGTCAAAATAGGGGAAGCTACCTCAAGCAGTAGACCCATAACAAGTGGCGTACCCCAGGGTTTGGTCTTGAGCCCTGTGTTATTTAGGATATACATTTTGGAGGTGCAGGCCAAAACCAGTGGGCTATGGCTGACCAATTTTGCAGATGATTGCAAGCTAGGTGCTGTCTTCAATTCCCCTAGTGATGTGCACATCCTCCAAAAGGGTTTCACTCAGACAAATGGCTGGTACCAGAAATGTGTCCTCAAGCTGAATACCAAAAAATGCATCATCAATCCCTTGGGGAGAGTGACATCCCCACAAATTATCACATTAATAACAATGTCCTAAGCACGCAATCAGTCTTGAGTGATTTGGAGACCCAGGTTGATAGCAACCTGACTTTTGACCACCATGTTGCTTCCATTGTATGGAAAGCCTTCGACATGGCCCACCTCATAAGTAAGGGTATCTCTTCCAGAGACATGGAGGTCATAACATTGCTGTATTCTTCCCTTATAAGGCCCATTATTGAGTACAACGCCCCTATCAGCATGTACCTCGCAAAGCATATGCAGCAGCTGGAGAGACCACAGAGGTTCCTCACTAGAATAATCCAGAGCCTCAAACATCTACCAAACACAGATAGGCTAAAAGCCCTATCCCTCTACTCAGTTTCATACAGACTCCTCAGAGGTGACCTCTGTCTGGCATACAAGGTGATCACGGACCCCACCTTGATGGGACTGCTGCATATCCGCAAGTCAAGCTACACTTGAGTAACTCACATGCATGGCCTCAACCTGGTCTGCGACACGAACAGGACTTGTTCGTGGGACAGATTTGTGTCCCAGAGACTCCCCCATCTGTGGAAAAGACTCCCTCTCCACATCAAGCAGAATACCTCTTTACCCCCTTTAAGCACAATCTGGACAACTGGATGGGAAGCAGAAAATATACCCCTGTGATTCCACCCATATCCCTGCTGGACAGAGGCATCAGGTGCTGACTTGTCTAAAGATGGGCTAAACTCTTGGCTAGGTGTATAAGGGCCTCAGGGCCAATAGCCTAGTAGCCACCTATGATCCTATGACAAATAACTAGAGAGTGAAATGTAATACAGTAGGAAGATTCCAAGAAGACATTTGGACTACAGGCTAGAGACTGCTTTCCCTATCAGGGAATGATATCAAAGTATAGGCAAATAGAAAGAGCTAGCGGGAATCCTAAGTTAAATGCCAGCTCTGTAGAGTTTTTAATTGAATCTAAAGCAGAAGTTGCTGTTTTAAAAAGGGATAATTAATAGGGCATGTAACATATTGCATAATAACTGTAGGAACACACACAGAATGTTAGAAAAGATTGGGAAGAGAAACTGGATAAAAAACACACAAGGAAACAATGGGGTAACATATGTATGGCTCCCAAATATGCAACAAAGTCAAGAAGATTTTAGATTTTTGCTTCGAACTTAGGTATTGTTACACCCCAAGCAGACTCCAAAGAATTTTTCCTCTGGTCCATGCCAAACGTTGGAGGTGTGATGGAGATGAAAGTGATAACTGGGTACATACGTTTTGGGACTGTAATGAGTTGACAGCACTTTAAAATATCTTATAGAGTAATCTGTCAGAAAAATGCAGTGAAGAAATGGGTGCAACAAAGGAAATTATGTTTTGAACTGGAATACAGGATCTGCATTGCCTAGACATAGTAAAGTCTCATTAAGTTTAATTCTGGTGGCTGGCAAAAAAGCAATTACTAGAAAATGAAAATTACCATCTAAACCAACTGTACTTGAAGTACTGAATATTGTAAAAGTGACAAAAGAAGTGGGAGTGGGATTTTTCAAAAGGGTCAGAGCAAGTTACATAGAAAAAAATGGAAATTGTGGGAATAATACATGCATAATAATGTTTTGGAGAAGTGTGGTTTAAGGAAAGGCAGATATTGAGAAACTTATGTAATGCTGGATTGATGATAATATGTTTTTTCCTTTACATAAATATGTGTTTACCTACATTGCTATTGATAATTCAATGAAGGTATTAAAAAATGTTGTATGATGTTTGTGTGTGACCATTTCTTTTTTATGTTTGAAGCAGGTAAAATTGGTAACTACTGGATGCTATTGCATCTGACATTGTGTGTGAAAACAATGTCAGTTTTTCTCTATCAAGACAGTACCACGTTTGATAATGCACATTTAATTAGCAATTAGTAATTTACCAGTACATTTCCAGTAAAGGCTAGTATTCAAATGCCTACACTGATGAGTGCTTGTTAACATATGAATTAATAACACTATAACACTATAGTGTTGCACAACCTTTAGTTTCTTCAATACATTTTTACAGACACAGCAATGCAGGATAACCTGCTAACCTATTTACAACCACAAATGGTACTTGGTTCTCCAAAGATCTGGCTAATACTGATGGGCGACTGTAGTACAAACCAGCACTGTAAACCTACCTCATCACTTCATCAGCACAAAAGCTAATGAAGCTGTAACATTGCAAAAATATTTTGGGTATAGCAGGACAAATTCTCAGTTACCAAGCTTCTAGAAAATATCCATGCTAAACTTACTAGTGGCTCACAGGAGTCCACAGGGAATGTTACCTAAAGTCTGTTCTGCTACTGGCAAATAGATTATTTCTTCTTCTAACAAAATATGCTTTCCCCCCGTGCTGAAACTTCTGCTACCAGTGTTTCAAAACCACAATAGCTGCAGACTTTTTAAGCATTCTCCGAGAAAGGAATACTGTCTACTGCCCATAGGAACAGAATAGCTACCTAAAAGGCAGTCATCTGCAGAGTTTATTTGTACTTACATACCTACCTCTCAAGCTTTGTCATTTTCTCCCTCTGTCCACCACTGTCTCCCTTAGAAAATGAACCAAACTACTCTGCTTACTAAGACTAGATAATGCAACATTTTTTTTCTTTTGTTTTGGTCTTGACTCCTTAACAACTACATTTGTGTGGATGAAATTCTCCCTGTAGTCACATGCATTCTTAAACTTAAAGCTAGTATTCCCTGCAAGAACAGCACATACTTAACCTGTGATAAAAGCTGTAGTGCTTATCATCAGGGGCTTCTGGATCATTTTGCCTTCTCTAAGGATATATGGAAAGGAATACTTATAGCAGACTCATTTTTTTTAGTTTGATTGTATGGCACTTATTGTTTGGTACTGCAACTATGTAAATGGAATCAGTAGATCATGGCAGACAGTTTACTGAAAAACTATTGTGTCCATTTCTTTCTGTATCTCAGTAGATCCCTATGCTTGCAGCATCTCGCAGCCTATTTTGCTTCATACTGTACATTACTGTCACTGCTCCTCCTGTATTATTATGTGCCATGATTTTCCTGTTTTTGTTTGATGGTGAACTTTACACACATTCACTGTGAAATATCCAATTTTGTATTTGTCCCAGTTTCAAACTTTAGTCGAGAATGCCCCTCATTTTGTATCAATTAAATTTAAAAACTTTGACCACAGTAGGGATACTGCCACCCTGGGAACTAGGCCCAGTGGTGATGCTTATCAGTAAATGCATGGTGGCTGTGGGATGCATACAGCTTAGTTGGGCTCATCCCAAAAGAACAACATGGAGCTGCCCTGTGGGCTCACCATCCACAAAGCAATGGATGAGCACATTTGATGTGAAATGGTCTCTCCAAATAAAAATTATACTGAAAAAAATCACAAAGAATCAATGCAAGAACACTTCACAACTAAATACCCTAGTTAATAACAGATCTATGTGAAACAGTGCTATATCATTTATAAAATTAAAAAAATACTATCTTTTGGCCTAACGGGTCATTCATTGACTTCAAGTTGTAATTGGTGTGACCTAAACAACATTGAAAGCGACGTATCCATTGAAGCTTCAGATCTACAAAGAGAGCGTTTCTCTTAATATCTTAGATATAGCAAACAAACAAATACAAAAGCAACAACAGATACAGCTTGAAAAAAAAATCACATTTATATAAACACTAATCTATAATAAAAAGGTGCTTTAGTTGTTAAATGCATAACATTTTGTAAAACATAAAAAAAATAATGCATTTTTTTTTTAGTGGTTACTTAACATTTAATCGAAGGTTTCCTTGCAATGATAAAAGTTGAAGGATCTCCTCAGCTGACAGAAAGATACCAGCAAGCAAAGAAGACAGCAGATGTGACAGTTGCCATGAGGTCATAAAAAGTACTGTTACGTGGTTTTAAAGATGTTCTGTAAAATTATCCACCATCTCAAGAAGGGAAGTCGTGGCATTGCTTTGTCTGTCTGCTACAAAGGTGAAGTTCTAACCTTAACTATGGACATTGTGGATAGGCAAAAGGAACACAATGAGGAATTCCTGAATTTAATCGACATACTCTCGTATGCAGAAAGTAGTGTCCACAGCAGCTGGTGGAACAGCATCCATTTTGGTAGACAAAGTCACTGTTGCAAGTAAACTGTTCTGCTATGGCAAGGCTGCAATAGTTGATGAGATTCAGCTAAAAATTCACAAGATATACCTCTGGACAGGTAAAAGGTGGTAGTGGTCTGCATTTTTAGAAAGGAGGACAGAAGTGTGCATTCCAGTTATACAGGGAATATATTCCTCAGCATCCCTAGGAATAAGTCAAGGTGTGGAAAAGGAAACTACATCCAATAAATCAGATCTGTAATTCATGACATCAAAGTGGATTCTATTCTGGCCATGGAACAATGGATTAACTGTTTGTTCTTGCACAGATATTATAGAGGTCATGGGAGTATATCTCAACTGTATATTTTTATTTTGTGACCATGGACAAGGCACAGGACTGTGTACCCTAGAATGTCACATGGGAAGCATGGCAGAAGTATGGGGACCCAGGACTACTGCTATATGCTGGTCAGTCACCTAAGCTGAATATGTTCATTATTGGAGTAGGACTCCTCCAAGGCTGGGTCTTATGTCCCCTCTTATTTATAATTTTTATGGACAGCAGATCAAGGTGCAGTCAAAGCCTGGACAATATACAGTATGGAGATTTGAGGACACTATACAGTATGGGATGAGGACAGTATACAGTACGGGGATGTGAGGACACTATACAGTATGGGATGAGGACAGTATACAGTATGGGGATGTGAGGACACTATACAGTATAGGGATGTGAGGACACTGTACAGTATGGGGATGTGAGGATGGCATTTTTGTAGGTGGTACTGTTTATCTTAGCTTCAACTGACAGTCTTAACTAGCATGCAATGCAAGGAGAGATGCACTGCCAAGTCTGAAGTGGCTGAGATGAAAATAGGTTCCCTAAATAAGATGTTATAGCTCTTTTCTGGAAAAGAGTGACTGCACTGTCCAGGTGATCCAGTAGCAGTTAACTAAGGTATCATGGGATCTCTTTGCAGATTGGAGATGAAGAGCTTCTGGAAGACTGATGAGCAGATGGATGCAGCAATTGCAGGATTTCAGACATTGTTCCATATTTTGCTGGGGAATCGAGAAATGAGTCAAAGGTCAGAGCTGGTCAGTCTATGTCCCCAGCCTCCCCTAAGGTCAATTTTTTTGTAATGACTGAAAGCATGAGATCATGGATACAAGCAGCAGAAATGAGTTTCCTTAGCAGAGTAACTGGGCTCAGTTTCTGTGACAGACAGAGAAGTCTGGCAATACAGTTTAACTTTGAATACAGTCACTGCTCCTCCAGGTAAATTCAGTTGAGGTGATCTGGGCATCTCGTAAGGATGTTCTTTAGTATCTCCCTTGGAAGGTATGCCAGGAGTTGCCTACTAAAAGGAGTCCTTAATGCACACTTGGACAACTGGAGAGATTATACATTTCAACATTCTCTTTCTGTCTCTCTCCTTCCTCTATTTCATAATTTCCATAATGGAGCTATGAAATGAGTGAGAACAGATGGGAGAAATGACAAAACAGCAGCAACTACAAGCATGTCTTCTTTCAGGTACATTAAATGTTACAGCAACCTATCTGCACAAATACTGCACTTCAATATTACACTACTTTGTACTGGTAGCTGGGTAACTTTCTTAATAAAATTATTATAATCTGCAACCACTGTGGTTTGAGCAAAGGAGGAGCATTCTTAGCAGATGACTGAATATTTGTCAAGAAGCTATGGCAAGGTTAACCATCCTATAGCATATTGTTATTACTGGACAAATTATACAGCAGACGATAAAGAGCAAAATACTACTTTTCATTTGTATTTTTAAGAAATGACTCAGGGATACAAATCAAGGTGTTCAATGTGTACCTGCGTTTGTAATACATGTCCTTTCATTGTTGTTGCAATTGCATGTCCCAGCTCCCCCCAAAAGATAAATATTAATCTTGAATGTCTGTCAGACTGAAGTGTGAGCATAGCAGAAAGCTTCTAAAATCCCTCTGAGATAATCATCATGAACTAGTAGTTCACAAATGTGTTAGAACCTGGAGAACTACACCACAGGTTTTGGGGATAAACATTCTAGGTTAGTCCTCAGAAGCAAAGCTTAAGAGATCACCTTGGCACCATTTTCTTAGAAAAGTATAGCCATAGAAATTGCACATTCAATACAAATTCCAACTGTTTTGAGTAATGTCCTTCTGTAACTAAAACATGTTTAACATGGAATGTCCTTTTCACTTATATGCAGAACAGACAGATGTAGACTAATTTTGTATGCATACCAACTATGCTGAAAATTAGTCTCTAAAAGTGGAGAACTGATACTGGGCTGAGGTCAGCTTAAAGAGAACTTGTGAAACATAGGACTCCTGTTGTGCTTTCCCTTTTATCTTCTCCATTTTATACAATGTATAACTAATTATGGTACTGACATCCATTTCCATAATCTTCTTGATAAACCAGCGATTTACAAATTCTATAGTACACAGTGGGCTACACTGTATAATAACAACAAAAAATCTACACTGATGCACCAGTGAGTACTTTTTAAACATAATCTTTAAAAATTCCTTAGCACATTACTTGTGCTAATAATCATACCAGTTAATGGGGAGCAACATGCTTGCATCACTACAGTATGTGCTAGACTAGTAACTGACTTTGACCCAACATTTTATAGGGAAGATATCAATGTGTAAAAACTTAGTGGTTAATGGTGGCAGAATATATTCATATTCTGTCTGAATATAGACTATGACCATAGAAAAATAAATTTGCTGGAAATGGGATGCTATTACATGCAGTGTATTAGAGAATATGGCATGGTGCTTTGATCAAAACTAACAAAAGCTCAAAAGCAGTTTTATCTACTTCCTCTAAGATGCACTGACTTAACCTTCTTTTATAAATTAAGGGGGGAGGCAGTGGGAGACAGAACCTGTTGTGAATTTTTCCACAGAAAAATGCCCAAAGTGGTCTTTCAAAGAAACGAGCACCATGGGTGAAAAAGCAGAATTGTAGCTATTTATATACTTCTTGAAAACAATAATTGCAGGATAAGTGCTTTTGTGCATAACGGTCTTCTTCAGAAACTGTTACATTCATTAAAAAAAAGAAAAACTTTAGATACAACCATTTCTATGGTCACATGATCATCACATCCAATCAGATTTATTTTACTTGAACACCAATAAAAATATATATTTGCAGATCTTCCACTGATCCTAAAACCTATACAAACACATATAAAATATTTTGTGAAAAAATAAATAATTGTAACATTCAAATTCTGATTAATCTCATTTCTAATAAATGACTGGTGCAGTGGTTAGCATTGTCGCCTCACAGCAAGAGGTTCTCCAGTTCAATCCTCAGCTGGGGTGCCTTCTGTGCGGAGTCTGCATGTCCTCCCTGTGGTCGCGTGGGTTTCCTCCGGGTGCTCCGGTTTCCTCTCACATCCCAAAGACATGCAGTAGGTGGATTGGACACTCTAAATTGGCCCTAGGTGTGAGTGCTTGTATGTGTGTCTGCCTTCTGTGGAAGGTTGGGCGCCGGGCTGGCAACTCGACACTGTAAAACTGCACTGCCAATCATGAGCAGACAGGTGATCCGCTGTGGCAACCCCTAACCGGGAAAAGCCAAAAGAAGAAGAAGAAGTCTCCACCTCTAGCATCTATGTTTATTTTCACCAAAATAGTAAACTTGAAGCATTTAAACCCTTCATAATTACCAGCATGCTTAGCCAGTGAATTAAATTCTTTCTTGTTAATACTACATGCATGATATAAGCACTTTTTCAAAGGAAGTAAATTTTTTCCTGTGTAAAAGGCTGGCAGGTCCCTGCATCTGTTAATACTCTTAAAAATAACTTATTTTTTTTCAGTGTTAACATATGGACATTGGGAACAATACCCACATTTACTAGTGTATAACAAAACTTACTTACATGATTTTTTGGACCATTTCTAAATGTTTTCAACATCAGCCTTCCTTTTAAAAGTAATACTTAGTTTCTGTTCTATAATGCCTGGAGGCAGATCTAAATTACTCAGCATGTTCCTGTAATTGGTAATTGCCCCAATAGTGCCCTTACCATCCACTGAATATTGTACAACCATAGATGTGTCTCCTCAAAGGTTATACCCATCTGGGGTTATTTTAAAACATACTTTATAACTGACTTTTCCTCCGATTTATGACCTCCTGTACAGTGGCATCAAACAACCTCTTGGAGTAACCCCTTTTAAAAGACAAATCTTTAAATAGATGATTATTGGCATTAATACTGAATGGTCAGATGCAATTGTAGCAGCATGAATCATCTCACTCTTAATGAGTCCCTTTGTTTTGTGAGCCAGGTGACTAGTTGCAAAATACAAAAAAAAGAATTACTATAAATGAACATGACAGAGTCAATTTTTCTAACAACTCTAAACTTTTTTTTTTTTAATTTAAAAAGGGAGGAAAATCCTTAGCAAATAAGACAGCAGGGGACAAGTCTAAATGTTTTATAAGACCTGATGGGAGGGGGGGTTGGTGGTCATAGACACTATTCGTTATTACTTGGATGGCACTATATCCAAAGATTTGAAGGAATTTGTTCTTGCATTGTTAGAAAACCAACTTATAATAATTTTACCCCCTCCCCCCACTTTGGGTGGAAGGGATGCTGCTGACCTAGAGTGATCAAGGGAACAGCAGACAGTGAGGCAGAGCAAGAAGGAGCTGCAAAAGATGTCTCGCTGCCATACAGCCACAGGAATGTCCAGTACATCCCTTATACATCACTGCAAAAAATATGCTAGTAATTTGTAACAGAATGGATATAATGGAGGGAATGTCTGCAGTATCACTACTGGTAAACTATCATATAAAAATCCTTAATCAATCAGCACTCTCCATTATAGTACTAGCTTTTACAGTTTAGCGCCTGAAAGACAGCATTGTACCTATAGTCCATTTAACTACCTCTACAATTAATCCCACCACACACACACACATGGTCAGAAACTAAAGCATGTCAAATGAGTTCTGAACATGATCTAAGTTAAGAAAGGGAGCACTGTCCTTTAGCAGCATCAAACCAGGCAATAAACTTTGCGGTGCTAAGTTTATATACATTGCATAAACAGTTCTTAAGGTGACACAACAGCACAGACTAAGGAGACATTCAAACATCTAAAACACATTTCATCAAAAGATTGTCAAACTTCCCTAATAATGGTTATAATTAGATTACGAACAACATGTTGGTCGTAGGTGGATCCAGGGGGTGGTAAAAGAGCATGTACCCCATATCAGTCAATGAACTAATGGCATTTGGTATGACCCACACAGTATTGATTTATCATACTATGTGACACCCTATTTTTTAAATGCCTAG
This sequence comes from Protopterus annectens, assembly GCF_019279795.1. Taxonomy (NCBI): domain Eukaryota; kingdom Metazoa; phylum Chordata; order Ceratodontiformes; family Protopteridae; genus Protopterus; species Protopterus annectens. The sequence continues at coordinate 547,117,533 of NC_056748.1, forward strand.
ACTTGCCAGTGCTAATCCCCAAATTATATAGAGAGTATAAGACGCCTCATCAATACCAACCCCCAAATTATATAACAGGTATAAGACATGTCAGCCACCCAACCCCCAAATAATATTGACATCTCATCAACACCAACCTCAAATTATATAAACGGTATAAGACATCTCATCAACACCAACCCCCAAATTATATAAAAGGTATAAGACATCTCAACACCAACCCTCAAATTACATAAATGCTATAAGACATCTCATCACCACCAACCCCCACATTATGTAAAGGATATAAGACATCTTATCAAGACCAACCCCCAAATTATATAAAAGGTATAAGACATCTAATCAACAAACACTAACATATACTTTTCTCTCTTGTATTCTTTGCGTCTCATTTTACTATATTTTTTGGTACACATTCTGGCACATGTTTACTATAATCTATGTCTGTTATTTTACTTGAGACTTGCTACTAACTGGGTTGGTAAAACCAGGTAACCAGCTGTCTCTAGGTAAATATTTTAACATAATATAAGTGTATATATTACACACATAAGATTACATAGACCACAACGTACGCAGCATCAATGTAGCAAACTTCTGAACGCTATAAACACAAGACAGGTTATTCAGTAAGGTAATTCATCCATGGTTATAAGTTGCAACTGACTCCTACAGTGACCCTGTGAATAACCTGTACCATCCACAGAGTTTTTCTGTTAAGTAGGGAACACAAGTATAGTGTCAGGCCTTTCTTTCATATCACACACAAACACACACATTCAGTCTTGCATATTCACTCACAGCACGCCCACTAGGAAAAGTAAGATTTATCAATCAGTCTATCACATGTCTCTGGATAGGGGCAGGAATCCGAAGTACCTGGAGAAAAGTCACATGAATAAAGGAAGGACAAGAAGAGTCCACAAAGAATGGACCTCATCTGACAACTAAACTGGAGAACCTCTTGCCGTGAGGTGACAGTGCTACCCACCTCACCACTGTGACATCCAATAAAGTAATAATATAATAATAAAGTGCTTTAAAACATTTTGAATGAGACATTGAACAATATTCAAAAACAGCAGAACTCTGCAGTACAAGCCTAAGGAGTCAGATGCATGGGTTACCAAGACATCTACTCGAATGTGATAGAGAGGAAGAGTTTCATAGATGGCAAACTGCAAGCAAACTGATCAGTGAAATGAGGTTGTAGAATTGTGGTGGTACACAGCAAAGACTACTTGAAGTGGCTGTGCGCAGGGTAAGGCAAGTGAATATGCAACAAAGACCATTGGGAACAAGTTTTGCATAAATGTACTTGATTTGCATTTGACTGGTACAAGTGATCTGTACAGAACAGCTGGTGATAAATCTCTTGCATTAAAAAAGTATCAAAGAAGACAGAATGAACATGAAAAAGTACACAACTAAAAAATAAAAAATACCCAGCTATAACAGAACTGGTTCAGCAAAAGCATACTAGAAGAGGTTGCGTTTCAATATGAGCAATGACAATCAGATGAATGCCATCATGAAATGCAGATACATGACAGAGGAAGGCACACACCATCTGTTGCCATGTGTACTATACCCCTCCTTAAAGAAACATATCACTACTACATGATACATGTTTTCAATAACATAGGGAGCTGGTAACTGACAGCTGTAACATTTAACTACAACATAAGCTAACAACAAAGGTAATAGTAAATATGACATACACAACTCACAGCTCCATTTTTTTAAAACAATAAACTACAGAGGAATGTGCACAGCCTACAGATGTGCCATTATACTCTAATGGCAGTACAGGCATACCAGCTGTCATTCATTAGTATATGATGAGGGTTAATACTAGATATAAGCTGTTCCAGGGCACCATAACTGGAGAAAGACCTCAATGAGCCATTCAGAAATATTCAATTCAGGTTAAGTACCATTAACTGTAAATCATGCAACCCACATAAAAAAGCATTGCAGCTTGAGCAGCATCCATGTTAAACTGTCAAATGTGCACTTATTTTTACTGAGGTGGACTAGGACTCTGCTCTATAAGGCTCACAGCTAACCTGCAATTAAGTGGTGTATACTCTGTTACTACTAGAAATAATTATAACCAACCTAACATTTTTTCTGTGTTGCAGTGAGTGTGAGTGTCCAATTCACAATGGGGAAAAACCCAATCAGTGCATCACTTCATCTGTACTGCTTTCATTAAGGCAGTTACTACTATGTATGAATTGTTACAACCTGTGAGGGTCTGCCATGTGTGTTTTGCCCTGATATGTATGTCTGTATCAGATGTTGCTGTTTTTTCCTGTGCTAAACCTCCACATGCTTAGTGCCCATGACCAAGGGGTACAGCACTTGCCCTTCTTTGCCATCTTACTGCTCACTGCTGTCCCTCATCCATGGTCAAAGGCTGTTGAAGTGCTGGTGACTGGAGTGGGATAAGCTTGTCAGCAGATCCTGAGGTAGCCTGCCTCCTTACAATCATGTTGTGTAGCATAACACATGCAACACAACTACTTTGGCAGGAGCATACTGCAGTTCCCCTCACAAGTGTTAAGGTATCTGAAGAATATCTTGTGTATTCCCAATACACACTTGACAATAGTATCGGCCTGCCCAAGAGCAACATTATAACAGAGATGTGATGATGTGAGGCATTGGCAGCTATTCCAGGAGAAATAGGGCAGAGAATGTGTAACATATGCCAGCATAGCTAGCTGGAATTTTGTAAATAACTATATGCCATTTGTATATCAAACTGATTTGTACAGATGCTTGTGTTGGAAAATGTATTTGTAAAGCTGCTTGTGTTAAAAATGTACCAACAGTGGGTCCTGCTGGACAGGAAAGAAACACACCTGTATGTCAGACTATATTGTAACTGTTAAAATGAAGATATTGTAACAGAGGATACTGGAAGAGAAGAGGTTAATCTCAGTCTAGCTAACTTTGAAAAATAGTCTGAAATTAAATTATCTAGTTTAGCCCGTAAAGATTGTGTCTTACAATTCTGATTGCAGCAAGAGACAAAATGTCTGTGAAAACTAGAACTAGGAATCCTACTGTATTTTCCTTGTGGTGAACTAATTGCTACCATGGAAGGGTGGACATTTTTGAAATGGTTTTATAGCTTCCAGATGTTATAACACATCCTAATAAAGATCTATGTGGGTGTATTATGACATGTGTGCTGGATTCTGGTTCATTTTCTAGTAAAGGGAGCAGTGTGGGAAACAGAGTCAGATGATCAGATGTATGTGATGTCGTTCTGTAATCCAGCACTGAACTGTTTTAATGCTAGATGAGACAGAAGTCTCAGGGCAATCTGCTTTTGAAACTTGACAAAGAAGGATCACTCACCCACTTCATCTTGCCTTGCTTTAGTAAGTAACCAGGGAATAGTGATTCTTTAGATTAGTCAGGAAAATATAGTGAGATTAGTTAAGTACTGTTTTTTTGTACCTGTGTGAATTTATCCATCTGTGTTATTTTTAATATTTCCTGTGATTGAAACTCTGATGTTTATTCTAAACAGATATTTAGTATTTTCATCTACTTTTATTATTTATTATTAAATATATTTAAACTTTTCATTGGGGCTTGTCTTTTGGAGAATATTTTAACCTTTGATAGCACTTATATTTATTTGGTGATACTGCAGCCACTCCTGATAGCCGTGCTGCATTGGTCATTGTGTGTGTGTGTGTGTGTGTGTGTGTGTGTGTGTGTGTGTGTGTGTGTGTGTGTGTGTGTGTGTGTGTGTGTTTGTGTTAAAATCAAATCTCAAACAATGTGTCTGACAGAGCACTGGCTTCACAGAGAGGGTGGTGGAGGATTTGGCTTGGAACATTTCTCTGAAAACTCAACTCTACAGATGTGGTTAGTATGGAGTCTTATTTGGAACCTGGAGAAAGAGAGGGGGAGTCCAGCCCTAGGACTGGAGTGTGTTCTCTTTGTGCCCTTAAGGGAAATTGTGCTTAGGGCAGACAGCAGCATCTGGAAATACTGTGTGCATCTTTTTGTTCAAAGTGAACATCCCTCACTAGTCTCAGTGGTCAGGATTGAAGTTCCTTGATTACTAGCCCAGAGGAGGGATATCACAAAAGTTTCACTACTGTACTTGAAAGCTACACTGCACTAGTTTCATCAAGTACAGACTAAGGTGGCATTCTGCATCAGTTGCAACATATGTATTTTTTGTGAAGTTAACTCTTCTTCTTTTTCTTTCGGCTTTTTCCCAATTAGGGGTCGCCACAGCGGATCACCTGTCCGCTCATGATTGGCAGTAGAGTTTTTTACTGTGTCAAGTTGCCAGCCCTGCGCCCAACCTTCCACAGGAGGCACTCACATACATAGTAAAAACAAAATACATTCCTTACAATAATGTTGTTAATATTACTATAGAAATCACACTTAGAAGAGTCATCACAGAATTATAAATAGGATACATAATATGCTACACTCGTGGTAGTGTGGGATACTGAAGCTATATACAACACAGCTCAGACTTTAGTGTTGTGGAGGTAACTAAACATCACAAATACATACTACTGACTAGATTCCCTTCTGCAAACTCACCTTGCTGAATTTGGAGATTAGACGTGCATAGGCTGGTATAATGCACATTGTTGAAATAATGAACTACACCCATTTGCACTGAAAAAAATGTTTTCTTATGAGGACAGACTTCCTGACAAGTTAAAAAACAGCAACTCTTTCTGTTGACGTAGACATCACTATTTTGACCATCTGTTGCCTTAACTGGACTGTGCATGCAATGAGATGCACATAGTGAAGAGAGTACATTACAGAAACAACCTGAAGTGGTGGATCAAGTGTTATAACCTCACATGTTTATCAGCACATCAAGGAACTTTTCAGGCATCCTCAAAGTGGATGACTAGAAGGCTCCCAGTGCATCTCCTGTATGATGCTAGAATGTCCAGGCTACCAAAATAGGTAAGGTAACACATACGTTAGTGTCTGGGGGAGCAGAGGTGAGGCACTCATTCCTCAAGGGGCTGTACCACATAAATGCACAGATAGTTCTCATTAACTAAGAAGTAATCAATGCTCTGATGATGAGATGCTGCATGCAAGCCATTGACTCTAATGTGAATGCTGCTGCTAGGTGGCAAAGGTACCTGCATCACCTGGAGTACATGAAGCCATTTCAAGTGAATCAACCCTACAGAAATTTCTCACACTTCAGCTGTGCACACTGATGCACTTCTACATGCTATGTCTATTTATGCTTACTTATTTAAAACAAGAGACATGCATCCATGTCATTTCAGAATTCCAATATCTGTAGTTCCTCATTGCTATGTGTACATTAGTTTCCTAGTCACATGTGCTGTATACTGTGCAAAATCTACTTATATAAGCTTTCTCTATAAGTATGTGTGTATGTGTGTGTGTGTGTGTGTGTGTGTGTGTGTGTGTGTGTGTGTGTGTGTGTGTGTGTGTGTGTGTGTGTGTGTGTGTGTGTGTGTGTGTGTGTGTGTGTGTGTGTGTGTGTGTGTGTGTGTGTGTGTGTGTGTGTGTGTCTACATACCAAGTAAATAGGTATTATCAGTGATGGGAGTAATATATTACAATATGCAATATATTACTGTAGTGTAATACAATTTTGAGTAACTAGTAATATAACTACTTACTTTTTCAAAATAGTAATAAAGTAATAGAAATAGATTACTTTTTTAGTAACTAGCAACTTGTGTGAGCTACTTTTAAGTTACTTTTTCTTAAACCCGTGGTTCTGAACATGGGCGATATCACCCCCTAAAGAGCGATAGAAAACTTCCGGGGCCCCTGGATAATATGGATTATAATCAGATGTTAAGAGGTAATAAAGACTTTGAAGGGGCAATTTGGATAAAAAAATTGCAACACAATGCTGGCACACCTCATAGCACATAGCATTCATAACATACCTCTCAACTGTAACAAATTCCTCAGCATTTCCTGGTTTTGGGCTCAAAATAATAGGGTGCCACAAATTCCCAACTGAATCCATTAAATCCTGATTTTGGCATGCATACAAGAGTGCCAGAACCATCCCTCTTTTAAGAGGCTTCATTTAAAAAAACACCCGATGATGGCGGCTTCTTCTCCTTTAAGGAGGACCACTTGCTACTCCTTACTGACTATAGGAAGAATTGCCAGTGCCATTGACTTCATGACCCATGTGTAGATAATGCCAGATGAGGGATATAAGGATTCAGATTCAGGCAGCTATTATTCTAATTCACTTACAGATTTTTTGTCAGTGTGCGTTTTGAACAATAAGATATACTGAGTTGTTGAAATCCTCAAAAATTTTACAGAAAATCGATCATTTGCCAGAGGCAGGGCAAACAAATGAAGGCAAAATCAGGAATAATTGGTAGGTACTATCAATGTTTGCAAGGTGGATGTCATGTTAGTGTGTTTGTGTTTCAAATGTTTCCCCGATATAAAGAAATGCTGTTTAAATAGCTGGTAGTCCACAGAACTTGTATACCACTCAATAGCTCAGTGCAAAAACTTTTAAGCCATTAGCCAAACATAATGTGTGAAGGGGGCAATGGTCCGAAATCATGAACAAATTTTCAATAGGGAGCTTATAAACTTAGAACAGTTTTAGAATGACATGCTTTGCATTAGTGTGCATTTTCTGAAGGATATTGAGAATGAAAAAATTTCTGAGAAAGAGTAATACACTGCAGTCAATTAATAATGATAATAATTAGAGCTGCACTTGACTGATATAACCATATAATTCTGCACAAGCGTGGTATTGCATTAAAATAACATAATACAGCTTGTACAGGTTTTACAAACTAACAGAGGCATGCATTCTCTCCCGGTCGTAATAGAACAGCTGAAACTTAGTTAGTCCATGAATAGAATGGGAAAATATTTTAACTGTCCTCTACAAGCGTATGTGACATAATTAAAGTTTGTATCTTAAATTGCAACATTAATAAAAAATAAAAGCAGCCACCATGAAATCCAGCATTTAATTTCTGCTTTAGGACTGAAAGGCATCAACTTCAACTCGAGTGTGACTACTAATGCATGCTATGGATGTAAACTCAGTCTGCACTTACTGTGGAATTTAAACTAGCCATCCTGAGGTAAGTGTGAGTGAGTGTATGAGTGTACGAGTGTACGAGTATGTGTGCTAGTTAATCTGGAGGTTTGTTTTTCTGTATGAGAGAAAGTGTGTGTGTGTGTGTGTGTGTGTGTGTGTGTGTGTGTGTGTGTGTGTGTGTGTGTGTGTGTCTGTGTGTGTCTATGTAATTGAAACTAGCCATTCATATGACAAATAAAGTGTGTGGTACTGTGTCAGCAAGTAGGTGTATGCATGACTGTGTGGCGGTGTGAGAGCAGTGAAAAGGTATATTGCGTGTGTGTATGTGTGTAACATACCTCTCAATTGTCCAGATTCAGCCATACAGTTTTGGTCTTATTCTCATAAAATTTGTGGTTTTCTGTTAAATCACAGAGGACTGAAGTCACTAAATAATAACATATATATATAAGTTTCAGAATTCATATCCTTCATAAAATGCATACTAACACAAATCATGTTATTCAGCTTTCTAAGTTTAAAAGAGCAATATTTTAAATTCTGTACCTGTTTTTGGGCACTGTCTTCCTGTTATGCTAGTCTTTGACCAGATGTCTTGCACTAAGAGGTTGAAAGGTATGGTACTACAGAATTTAGAAAGTACCAATTTATTATGTTTTACATTTAAAATACTGTTATTTTGTATTGTTTTGAAGTTGCATTAAAAACTAAGTGATGCAGTTATCAAAGAGGAATGCTGCAAACAGCAAGGCCCTCCTCCACACCCATGCTTCTTAGTTATATTAAGTCTAAGATAACCATACCACAAAATAAATTTAATTCCCCAAGATGCCGCACTCTTGATGCTGGTACAGATATCTTATCAACCAAATGTTTGCCATCCCGTGTTTCAGTGCTGATCACAGCTGTTTTGCTACATGTTTTTGGTATTATTTGTGCTGCTTAATAAAACAAGACATTTAACAGTGCATCACGTTCCACTGTGAAACTTTTTATAATATTTTTAACGTGGTATTTTAAGCACACATTGCTGTACTCTTAAAGAACAATACTGCTACAGTTTCTACATATATAATGAGTATAACACATAGGTTCATAGGTTCATAGTTTGGTACTAGGCTATCAGCCCTAGGGCCTATACAAGCCTAGCCATAACAATTCCCTGGCTATTTCTTCCCACACTATTTACTTCCCTGGACCCCTGACGTGATCCCCAGGGTGAATTTCCTTTCTCCCATCCAATCATCAAGGTTCCTTTTGAAGAGGACCAAAGAGGCACTCTGCTTGATATGTATGGGCAATCTATTCCAGAGTCTGGGGAGTCTCTGGGTCAGGAACCTATCCCTCCAGCATGTTTTGTTTATTGTGATGACAAGATTTAGATCCCTGGAGCGTGTGGCTCTGAGGGATTGGGATTTCTTTAAGTGTAGCATGTCCAACAGCTCTGGGTTTGACATGGCCTTGTATGTTAAGCAAAGATCGCCTCTGAGTAGACGATATGCGACAGAGTATAGCTGGAGTTTTTTAAGGCGGTCAGCGTAGGGCATCTGCTTTAGGCCTATGATTCTTTTAGTGAGGTATTTCTGTGGCCTTTCCAGTTGTTGCAGATGTCTTGAGAGGTACATACCAAATGGGGCATTGTATTCTATAATGGGTCTAATGAGGGATGAGTACAGTGGGACAATGACCTCCTTTTTTCTGGATGAAAAGCCCTTAGTGATGAGGTGTGCCACATAGAAGGATTTCCTGACTGTTGTGGTGATGTGGTTATCTAAGGTGAGACCACTGTCCACCTGTGTCCCTAAGTCTCTTATCAAACTTTCGGTGTTTAGTGTACTGCCACCTATAGGGTAATTCACGGATACATGTTTTTTCCCAAAGGGGATAACTATACATTTCTTGGCATTGAGCTTAAGCCCATGGCTCTGGCACCAAGCATTTGTTTCTGTAAGGCCCTTTTGTAGAGTATCCACATCATTTGGGGATTCAATAAGGGCTCCCAGTTTGCAGTCATCTGCAAACTTTGTTATCCAGAGTCCCTTAGTGTTGGCCTGTACTTCAGAGAAGTAGATGCCAAACAAGAGCGGTCCCAGGACTGAACCCTGGGATCCATTGATCAGATTGACCTACTGCTTTTTAATTTAAATTTTTTATACATTCCAGAAACATGACTTTACTGTTTTACTCAGTCATTCTCTAATATTTAATTTAACCAATTCAATGTTGTGAGGGAGTAGGAGCCTCTCATAGCAAGCGGTAGGTACAATGGGTACAGTGCCAATCTATAAGATGACACACACACACACACACACACACACACACACAGACACATGCACACACAGATACATATGCCATATTATATATACTCACAGACAATTTGAAGAATTGTCAATTCACCAGTACCCTGCCTTTTGGTGACAGTTAAGAGGTATGAGTCAGTGCCCAGCATCAGCAGCTACTAGATTTGTTTATAAAACCTACTAATGCACACTGGTATTTACATAACTACAAGAGCAGAAAGTTTCCGAATCACATTTACTTCATTCATTGATCAGATTGACCTGAAACCCACATATTGACAACAACAGTGGCTTGTTATACCAATGATTGTTATGACAGACTTCAGTTTCATATGAAGATTAATAGAGTGCACAGTTCTTTTATATATGTTACACTTACTGATGTATGTTACTTTAATGAATTTCTGTAAGGGTGCAGCTAATGTGACATCAGTGTGTATATGCTAGAAGTGTGGTAGGACAGAAAATAGAATGAAAGTGGTTTACATTACTATTGCCTACTACTTCCTTTAAGATTTTTTGTTAATTCTGTAAAGGGACTTTAACTGGTGTTTCTGTCTGAATGTATATTTTAAGAGATGATGTTAAATTGGAGAACATTTTCACAGTTATTTGAATGTTGGTATCCCACAAGTCCATTGGTGTGGGTTGAGTTACGTTATTATACATGCAAATTTTATGTTGATTAGTGTCAAGATTATTGGCTACTTGTACCTGCTTTTCATGGGCTTTTGTCCAGATTTTTGATGTCTCAAGGCTGAAAGGTATGACTCATAACAGATCACTAGGATTATTCTGGAACATAATTTACTTCATTTTAACACTGCAAGGAGATGAAAGCTAATGATAACCAGACCCCGGCCCTGCCCTGGTACTGTGGGACTCTTACCCACTAAAACACCCCCTAACACTGGGACAATTCTAGCCTGCTAGAGATCATATCCTTACCTTGCAGTGTAATAAATGGCATTGGTTCTCCATATCACAGTCAAGTGAATCAAACTCACCACTCATTGGTTTAACAGCCAATGCCTCAACCCACTGCACCAAGCAGGACTATTCTGGTGGATCCATGATCAACCAACTTTTGTTTTGACACTTTTTTGTCATGTTCTATTTAAAATTCTTTTCGGGTTTTGATTTTTAGTTGCTGAAAATAGACAAAATGTGATAGGTTTTTATAGGTGTTGTGACGCTGGCTGTGCATGGTTTGGTTTAATTATTATTTGTAACTCTCTAGCTATAAAGACTAGTCATCTTCTTCTTTTGGCTGATCTTGTGAGGGGTCACCATAGCAGATCATCAGTCCACAGAAGAAGTGGCAGCAGAGTTTTATAGTATTGAGCTGCCAGCCCAGTGCCCGATCTTTGTCAGAAGGCACACACTAACACCTAGGTCCAATTTAGAATGTCCAATCCACATTCAGCATGTCCTGGGAATGTAGGAAGAAACCACACAAACACAGGGAAGACATGCAGAGCCCACACAGAAACCCCCGCAGAGAATCAAACCAGAAAACCTCTTACTACAAGGTGATAATGCTAACCAATGCACCGCTATGCTGGCCAGCTATAAAGACTAGTCTGCAGGAGTTTTTCAACTATTAAATGTTATTCATCATCATTGTAACATTGTGTATGCAACTGTAATAATACACTTATATACATGTGCTTACTTGTTTGAGTAACTCTCAATATGATAATTGATAAACAATGCCTATGTAAAAGTAACACATTACTTTAGTTAGTAACTAGTAATAGTAATATATTACAATTTTTAGAAACGTAATGAGTAATAGTAATATATTACTTTCACTGAGTTGGGAGGGTGGCCTAATGGTTAAGGTGTTTGCCTTACAAACACAGTGTGCACAGTTTGAGACTCATTAGGGATAATTGGCTATGCTTAAAATGGCTCGCAAGGGCAGTTAGCCTAGTACTAATCTATGAACCTAAAAGTAATAGTAACTTATTGCTCTTATAAGTAACGAGCACGACAGTACAAACTGTGAATCCCACTTACTACTCCAGGAAGACAACTCAAAGAAGGAAAGTGTCTGATAATTCCCAAATGAAAGTGTGTGTGCATGCGTGTGTTTAACTTTTATTTCAAATTTTATAGCACAAACACTGATAGCCATTTGTTAAACAAAACAATATAGTCTTATAATGAAAACAGACAGCATGAACAGTAAGCTTTTCTTTCTTTGAAACTCACATTCATTGAGACAAATTGTAATCCACATTCAAAGAAAAATGCATCTGACCAGTGGCAGATTACATTTATCTTTGGGCTGTGTTCAAACCATAGGCCCCTTGCACACATTTTTAGGACCATGTATACATGCGTCCATTCTTTGATGCACCATTCTGTTTGTATTAAACTATATTCCTTGTATAATACTGCACCACTTGTTAGAGTGTGGTTTAACTGTGTAGGTTTGAAAAGCTTTCCAGTAAGCAATGAAACAAAAAGTATGAACCGATAATGACAAAACCATCCATTACAGAACATTTAAACTACAAAAGTCCACTTAAACTTCTGTCATTACAATCCACCAGTATCAGTCACTATACACAATCTCTACAGAAGTAAAATCTATCTGAATAATTACACATTAAAGAGATCTATAACTAATGAAAATGTTGCTGCTGGCAAACAACTTTATGTTTCAGTGTTTAATGTCCAAATTCAGTCTACTGCCCTTGAAGAATAAACTGTCCAAGTTACATTAAACAAAATGGTAAGCTGGTAATATTGCAATAGAGAATGGCTGTCAAACTGGCAAAAGGTTCACAGTTAATAAGAATCTCATTTAAAGTAGGCTACACTGGTGAGTAAAGCACCCTTATCCCCCCTTAATACCTGCTCTCCATTTAAATGACTTGGCGGAAGAACTCATAGGCGTCTGCACTAAAGGCAAGTATGCTACCTGTTGTGCCACTAACACTGCTTTTGAATTTTATATCACAAGCACTGATGATGTAAATTTTATAGCACAAGCACTGATGGTGGCCAGTTTGATAAACAAAACAGATACACATTGATAACAGAGTTAGCATGAGCAATAGTAAACTTATTTTCCCTTGAAACTCAACATTCCTTAAAAATACACAGAAACTCATCATTCTTTGAAAAACGCATAGAAATGCCTGCACTGAAACTCAACCTTCTTTGAAAATGTACTGAAACTCAACAGTTTGTGATGGTAGTTTGTTAGCTGGTGTAGAGAACTCAGGGATTAGTGTCCTGTAATTGAGGTACAGGGTTTGTGCCTGAACAAGTTAACCAACCTGCCATCCTTAATTAGGGTGTTTTACACACACACCCAACCTGTTCTGTTTTCTGTGTTTACTGAATGGACCAAAATCCTGCTTGTTATTCAACATAACATTCTTTTGAATGGATCGCTCATGATAAAAATCCTGCATTAATGTGCATTTGTCTATAGTATGATGCATTCATACACTACTAAGGATATATGCACAGCATGTCCTTAAAGAAATTAAGCCAGTGGGACTTAGGCAACTGCCTAGGCCACCTAATGCTGGATCTGGTGCTAGAAGCATGGGTAACAACATAGTATTATGTCAGTAATGCCTTCACGGGTTTGAGGCATGATCAACTCGATATAATGTTTTAATAAACTGCTTAACTGTGTATGCGTTGTTTATATTCATATAAATTCATAACAGGGTAGCTATATTAATCCTTAAAGAAATATTATTGTAGTATAAACTTAAGATTACATGACACTGAACATAGGTTAAGTGGAAGCTGTTGAGGAATGCATACTTTCTTCACAAACATTAACAGAAAAAAAGAATAGCTTTAAAACACCCTTGACAAAGTGCCTGGAAAATCAGCTATAAATGAGTGTGAAAGCCCTTAAGATGTCTACAGCACAAGGTTGCATGTCATCATCAAAGAACAATGTTTTACAGGCAGAATTGAATGGACTAATCATTTCAAGATATTTTTGCTTAGTGCTTGCAAAAGTTATGACAAAGCCACCTTCAAAGAGTCCCATCCTTCAGTTTCACAAAACAAGCAGACAGCAAGAAAACATATACTACAGAGTTCTACACTGCAATAGTCTCTATGGTTTATAAATAGATACAAATGAAGACCTTCAAACACCAGAAGAGTGCAGGCATACAAGTTACCATACTATCTGTAAAAAGAATCTAGCAATAGCAATATATATTTAGAGCTGTGCAAAGGCAGGGCTAATACAGTATATCAGATTGTACATTTTTTTGTTTGAAACCTGAGGTGATACTTGTCTTATAACCCAATTAAGACAGAATATTATCCATTAGCAATATATTTAGACCAGAACAAAGGCAGAGTTAATATAGTATGGATTAGATTTGCGCATTTTTTGAAACCCAGACTTGTACTTGTCTTATAAATAAATATAAATAAGACAAGACAATAACATGCATTAGATTTCTATATACTGCACCTCAGCCAGGTTAAAAATATTGCTAACACGACCTATATCCCTTTCTCTCATACTGCAGACAGCACACCTTTCACCCTCTTAGGGTAAGAAACCTTGGCAGAGACTAAAATAACAGGGCACAAATGCCCAGAAATAGGGACAGATTTTAAATATTGCTCTTATAAGCTTAGAAAGTCATTAAAATAGCAGGAGTTGTATTAGCAAGCCTTTTTCTGAAGGAGATAAAGTCTGAAACTCAAATGTAAGTCATTATTTTGTGACTTCAATACTCTGATTTAACAGAAAAAACTACAAATCTTATGAATAACAGACCAAAAATATGAGGCAAAAATTTGGACATTCTGCAAAAATGTGGACAGTTGAGAGGTATTTCAGGCAGTCACTGATCTTTCTTAACAGATGCCTTTCTAATCACTTATATAATCCCTCCTGCAAGGTTTTGTCTTTGCTAGGCTAAAGCTCCTTTATGTCATACATTGTTTCTGATACACTTCAACACTAATCTGCCGCCTTTACCTCCATACCAAAATTACCCTATGGGCCGTTGCTTAGTGCTCTCCATATATTTTTTTTCCTGTGTGTACTATTTACATTCCAGACAAGGGCTGGGAGTCAAAGAAATGCATTGCATGCATGAATAGAGCTCCAGCTGCTTTAAGGAAGTACATACATTAACTGCATATTTAAAGTGAGACAGGTAGCATTTTTGTGCATGTAGCTGCACTCACGTCTATGCAAAATGGACAACACCCCAAAAATGCAAGTAGTTGCATCCAGGCAGTGAATGATGTACATAAAAGTATATGGTACTATCTCTCTCTATAAATATATACCTTTATACCACAAACGTGTGAGAGAGAGAGAGAGAGAGAGAGAGAGAGAGAGACAGAGAGAGAGGGAAAGAGAGAGAGAGAGAGAGAAAATCCATAATATACTTTGCATGAATCTTGTGAGAGCTGAAAATGTTACTCTACAAACTCCTGCTAATAGAATAAAGTAGCATACATGCAGGCTATGCAGAATATTTTAGCGCATCACTCTGCAGGATGTCAGAAAGCAGGGCATAATGACATACAGTAACTGCAACTACAATGCTGTCTTATCTACACATAAAGATGCCTGTTAGAGAAAACAGAAGCAGAGGGGTGTTTAGAAAAACAGGATGCAAGGGGAAGGCACCAAGCAGAGGGACACATATTAGGATGATAAACAGGAGTGTGCAGGTTGGGATGGGAGCAGGGCATCCATTTTCATATACAGTGAAGGGAATAAAGAAATGGTTATAGGAAAACAAGAGAAGAAGGAGGTAGGACAGTGTACAGGGGCAGACAGACACAATGAAGAGGACAGACAAACAAGGGAGGATGTGCACATATTAGGATAGGGAGACTCAAGCTGGACAGAGTGACAGAAGATGGGCAAATAATGATGGTGATGGGTGGAAAATGCACAGGGTAATGAGCTCAACAAAAAAGGAAAGCTGGTGTACTTAGGCGGGATTAGCATGAGATAAAAGCAGTGTTGTGCAATGTTGCTCCAAGACAGAGGGACATTATTAAAAGCTATCACCAGTTGACAGATTTCTGGTGGCCTGGTGGTTGTAACTAGCCAGATGAGCAAATCTGAGGTTCATCCTAGAAGGAACTTCACTCTGGCTTGTGTGCTTGTACACCCCTTTTTCAACCACAGTATCAAACCACTGCTCAAGTGTTTGCTGGGCCACCACAGGCAATACAGCTGGGTTACATGCTGGTGAAAGGTCAGGACTCCCTTGTGGCCTGGCCCTCCCAGCCTCTACCCTCCCCAGCTAGAGCCTCAGTAGTACTAGACTGTGACTGAGGCACCTGCTGACCTGCTTGATTGTCAGGGATGGCTGCCATAATTGAACTTATCCTACTAATAAAATATGTAGTGCTCTGTGTGTTGTATAAACTGTAGCAATTTGCTGCAAGTTAAAATGAGAAAAGGCATCTTTTCCCATTTTTTTCACTCCTCAACTTAAAGTTGGGGGGTGCCAGCTCTGGTTGCAGAAATAGCTAGCTACACTTCTGCACAACATGTTCCTGCAGGATGTAGTCATCAACATTCCCCTTTATAGGTTCATAGGTAGGTACTAGGCTGTCTGCCCGAAGGTATTTATAAGCCTAGCCAGAATGTGTTGGCTTTCGCTACCCCCTTAGATTAGATCCCTGTGCCAATGTTCAGCAGAGCCACTGAAGTGATCCCCGGGGTAAACTTTGTTTCCCATCCACTCGTCAAGGTTTCTCTTGAAGAGTGCTACCGAGGAGCTCTGCCGAATGTAGACTGGAATCTTGTTCCAAAGCATGGGAAGTCTCAGGGACAGGAATCTATCCCTCCAGCACGTCCTATTTATTGTTGTGGTGAGGTTTAGATCCCTAGAGGGTGTGGCTCAAGGGAATACGTTTTTGTTTTTTTAGGGGGAGCATGTCCATCAATTCTGGGTTGGACATGGCCTTGTATGTCAGGCAGAGATCACCTCTGAGCAGGTGGTATGCAACCGAGTACAGCTGGAGTTTCTTCAGTTGAGCTGCATAGGGCATCTGTTTGAGGCCAATGATTCTCTTAGTGAAATACTTCTGTGGTCTTTCCAGCTGTTGCAGGTGTCTTGTAAGGTACATCCCAAATGGGGTGTTGTACTCTATGATGGGTCTAATGAGTGATGAGTAGAGGGGCACAATGACCTTTTTTGATCTGGATGCAAAACCTTTTGTGATTAGGTGGGCCACATAGAAGAATTTTCTAACCACTTTGGCAATGTGATTATCAAAGGAGAGATTACTATCTACTTGGGCACCAGATCCCTTATTACATTTTCCATATTTAGGGGACTACCACCTATGTGGTAGTTTGTGGGTATTTTATTATTTCCAAAGGGAATAACTATGCACTTTTTGGCATTTAGCTTGAGGCCATAATTTTGACACCAGGTATCCGTCTCAGAGAGACCCTTTTGGAGGATGTCTGTGTCAGCCGGTGAGTCAATTATAGCCCCTAGTTTGCAGTCGTCTGTGAACTTGGTCAGCCATAGTCCTCCTGTGCTTGTCTGTACCTCTGAGAAGTACATGCTGAACAGGAGGGGTCCTAGGACTGAGCCCTGGGGAATACCACTTGTAAACGGTTTAGAGTCAGACCTAGCTCCTGCAACTCTCACCATGTGGGTTCTGTCTGTGAGCTAATTGGCAACCCATCTTGTGACATGGGGTTTATGTTCAGGCTGGTGAGCTTGTCTATAATACCAGAATGGGGAATGGTGTTGGAGGCCTTTGCGAGGTCCAGGTAGGCTGTGTGTGCCACCTTTCCCTCATCTATAGCCTTGGTAACTGTCTCAAAGAAGTTCACCAGGTTTAGGAAGCATGATCTGCCCTGAGCAAAGCCAAACTGTGTCGGGTCCAGTGATTGGAGTGATTGGAGGTTCCCAATGTCTCTGTTAATGAGTTCCATGATGATGCGCTCCATAGCCTTGCAGACCAAGCTAGTCAGGCTTATAAGGCAATAGTTCCCAGGGTCTGTTGTGGCTCCACCTTTGTGGAGCTGAATAAGTGTTGCTGTGCACCACTCTATGGGTACATAGCCTGTGGAGAGGCTGAGTTTGAACAGTGTGTTTAGGTGAGGGGTTAGTTCATCTTTGAGCTCATGTAGCATGCAGCCTGGGACACCGTACGGTCCCATTGATGCTGTGTTTTTGGCTTTAGAGAGGGCTATTTTAACCTGAGTGTCTGTGATTTCAGGGGCTCTACATTCTTCTGGTATGGTTATGGGCCCTTTTGGTGGTGGGGGGGGGTTGCACTGAACCTGTCTGCAAGGATGCTGGCAATATCGGTTGGTTCAGTGTATTTTGTGCCATTCTGCACTAATTCCATGCAGATCTGAGCATTGCCACTGCCACAGCCCTACAGAGTTTTCTAACTACGGTACAATTGCTATCCTCTATCCACTATCAAAAATTCTGGAAAAATACAGCCATACCCAATTCCTCCATTATATCCTCACTAACAATCTACTATCCAAAGCTCAGCATGAATTCTGCCCACACCATAGTACACGCACTGCCCTTCTAAGCTTCACTAACTCTGTCAGCCTTCTCATAAATGAAGGAAACCTGGTCTCATCTATCTTTCTGGACCTCTCAAAAGCATTTGACATAGTCTCACACTCCAGACTGTTAAACATACTATCAGAATTTAAAACCAGCCACTCCACCCTCACCTGGTTCCAGAGCTATCTCACTGGGTGGCAGCAAGCAGTCAAATGGGGGTAACTCCCTCTCCCCACTGCTGTCAGTCACCTTAGGGGTCCCACAAGGATCTACTCCTGGCCCTCTTCTCTTCACATTATTCACTAATAGCCTACATACTGCCACTAATGAAACCATCTTAATACAATGCACTGATGACTCTACCTTTATTTGTGCAGCCACAACACTCCACCATCTTCGGGAAATAACACAGCAAGCCTTCTCTAAAGTAGAAACCTGCTCAGTTAATACTCAGTTGGAACAAAACAAAATTCATCCTGTTTCACCAAACAAGATCCCCAGACCCCTCTTTGCTATTCAAAATCACCTCAGCAAACAATACCATCATTACCCCAGTCTCCCACACCAAACTCCTGGGAGTAGTTGTGATTCCCGTACCCTGGCCCAGCAATCAAGGGGCCTCAATCCTCATCACTAACACCAGAGAGGGTGTCTCATATATGAGGAAAGGATAACAAATACACACAGTAAAGTACAATTTTCCTTAAGAGGACACAGAGATCACAGTCAATCCAGGGCTGGTTACTCCTTGGCTTTCCAGCTCCCCAATAAGACTCCCCATTGGCACAGCTATAGGGTGCAGATCTCAGCCTAGTGGGCAAGCTAAAACCTCTAGCACCCTCTCTGTCTGACCAGTGCCTCATGTCTCTGCCCAAGTAGCTGACACACACACACACACACACACACACACACACACACACACACACACACACACACACACACACTTTGAGAAGAGTTTATACAACCACACAGACACTTCTGGGGAAGGCTGGCACAGGTTCTCCAGCTGTCTCCCTTTTCCCCAGGCTATACGGTTGTACCAGCTGCCACCACCCACTAATATTTATCAGCTACTCAAAGGCCCTTAAAAGGGTGTACAATTATTACTGTGCAATATGATTATCCAATTGGTAAGTGTGTCTAATCAGTCAAGGCTTATTTGGAGTGACATGGACAGTAAACTCTATAAATATGCAATGTACTCTAGAGTTAACTTATCTGTACACAAACCAGCCACAGCTAAAAGGTTTTAAAATATTTAATAATAAATAATTAAAACCACAACACAATACTTTCTACTACAGAGTGATAGTCAAGAGTTCAGAAATCACACAAAAATACTTAAAATAATTTCAGTGGTACAGTTCTGACATCACAGAAAAACACTTAGTCTAATCTTTCTAGTTCTTAGCTATTTCTAAAAGAAAACACAAGTCTAAGATAACTTACATATGAGCAAGACAGTGCTGTGAGTTGGATCAGCAAGACAAAAATGCTTAATGCCTTCTGATTCTCTCTGTTTAAATTAAAATTGCAGTTCTGATAAAGATTACATCATTCTTTCACTTTCCTGGTGTACCCAGGCCAACAGATACTACATTCTTTTGTTATCTTGCAGCTGCCGGAAACTACATGAATAAAAGACATTCCACATGTAAACCTTAGTAATTATTCCTTAAGTTAAAACAATAGGCAGGATGCATTCATCTTGCCCGGCTGAAGCTGAATTGTAAACATCAAAGACAGTCATGAAATTATTTGAACTTCAAAGGACGAACAAAAAATGCTTGTCTTAGCATTCTTTACAGCAGAGGGCAATGTTGTTACATTGTTTTAAGTTCACATTTCACAGCATATTCTTTCATTTAAGAAAACAAGTCTGTAGTTCAACATTCATACTTACAAACGATAGAATTATGTATAAAATCCTATCTGGCTAGGCTGGCAGCCTTCACAGTAGTAATAGAACAAAACATGAACTTTGATCTCCACATAAATCAAACAATCAAAAAAGTCCACAAAAAATGTATAGCTTGTACACAGGAGCAAACATTTCCTCACAGACAAATCCAAAATCTCCACTGCCAGAAACCACCTTCTCTCAACACTCTATATGCGTCTCCCATCCTAACTAAAATCAAGAAAACTTACATAAACAAACTAGATAGCTGTTACAATAAAATAGCAAAGTTTGCTACAGATGCCAGATACAGATCCCATCACTGTCACGCTCTTAAAGACCTCTCACGGCTAGAATTCCCCAGCTTACTAATTTTAACCACCAAATACTCAACCAACCTGAAAAAAACATCCAATCTCAAAGGTCTAGTTACTCACAATTCCAATAACCGTACCCTGTGCCCTAGTAACAAAAACATCACTAAAAGTAGCAATAATGTTGGTGACCCACTATACTTAAACAGTATCGCCAAAATCTGAAACTCCCTACCCATCGATATTACAGCCAGCTCCAGCACCACCAAGTTTAAAAAACTACTAAAGGATCACCTAACATCTACCTGGCTCTGCTCATGTACTAACCCTGGATAACTTTCCCTCAGTCAGATATAACCTCTAACTACACTTCTATCCTCTCTATAACTCCTGTAACTTCATTTTCCCTTACCTATATCCCTTGTCTTCCTCACAGTTATAAGCTGTATTCTGTCAGATGACATACTAAATGTACTGTAGAGGCTTAAGAAAATCCACTATATCTGTACTTTATGTGTTAATCTCATCTCTTGTGTGTATATTTTTGTTGATTAATCTCCTATATATATATAAATTGCTTTACTGGTCTCTGCTAGACTGTAAGTAGATACATATAAGCTGTATAGTAACCTTTTCCTTTGTTGTACTAGACATGTATTAGTAAAAATATACTTTGTTGGAGCTTTTCTCCTTGGGCCTCCAGTGAAAAAGGACACTGTTATCCAGTTGGGCCACCCCTGTAAACAAATTTTAAATAAATAAATAAAATAAAATAATCACAGCAAGCATCAATGTTTCTAAATAGAACATAAAAAGGCCACAGCAGACACTCCCTGAACTGGCTGTGAAGGAGAAGCATGGCCTTGTTCCACTTCATGCATCAGGCAGGCACTCTCCCTGGAGCACCGGAAGAAGCAGCCAGTGCTGTGCAAATATCCTCTACAAATGCATACTTTTATGAGGAATGAATCATGCATATAACTTGGCTTCTGAATCATGAGTACAGCAGCTTGTTCAAGCTTAGAAGCATGAAGGTGTATTAGCAAAGACTTCTTGCATAAGTCCATAAGCAAGTGACATCTGACATGTGCCTAAGCACATAGCTGTGCTTGTTGTAACATGATGTGTGACAGCAAAATAAAGCAATTTGTAAACATTCATGCTACTTGGTTTCATTTGCCTATCAACTGCACAAAGTATAAAATTGTGGAATTGCAGAATATACTGCTGTTTCGAATGCTAACACATCTTGAAAGCTATTCTGTAGGCTTAGTCAACAGTGACTGAAAAATGTCAGAAGTTTATGACACTATAAGCAGTTCATGGCAGGTAAACAGATATCTTCATGTGTATTTGTCTTCCTAAGAAGGTGTGACCATACTCAGGAAGTTAATTTACTTAAGGTTAGCAAATATAAATTATGAAGCTACATGTGTTATATGTACATTGATAGCACTGACAATAAACCAGTCCATGTCATCAGGACAACATGTCAGTTCTCAGAGATAAAGTATACCCTGTATACAGTATGTGGAAGTGCGTGATGTTGGGTACATAGTACATGTCAACCAAGTTCCATACAATATCCACATCTACATAGAACTGATCAAACATCCCTTGGTCATTGACATTACTGAATTTTACCAAACCCCTGTCCTATTTACTTGTTGCTCAATGTCACTGTATGCACACATGCATGAAGTGATAGTGCTAATAGCTATGGGATGTGGCTGCTGTATGAGGACTGTTGGAATTGTAAGAATTTCTGCTGTCTGAAACTACATTTTGGAGTGCATTCTTCTTTTATAGTCTGGTGCAGTAGTTCCACTAGTTATAAATGGGAACTGCGACTAGGTGCACTTATATGTGTCTGCATGTCATTATGACCTCATTTTCCTTTCCACCTTGTCTTGCATGCCATTATGCTGTTATTTGCATACATTCTATGTAGCACCTTTTCAATTCTGACACAACAGCACAACATGTAACTATGAATCATTAAAAAGGAGCCTATGTTTAGCAATTTCCACGCAAACACAGGCTGTACAGTATGCAACTTGACTGTTGTGTCAGTGCTATCAAAAAAATTATCCTTGTTTCCCATCTTTCCTGACCTAGAGTAGTCCAAATACAGGCTTTGCTGTATTCTGGACTTTTGGAAAGTTCCTGTGTTGCCCATTTCCTTTCTTGGATAAAGGGAGGCTTATTTGTTCACCAGTGGCAGTGGGGAGCATAGAGCAGCCTATCTATTCCTGGAGGAGTGTTCCCAGCACAAGAATCTGGTACTCTATTGGCCATTTTGGGCCAATTTATAGCTCTTTCAAGTCCCCCTGTATAAAACCTGCTTTGGCACGGCTTTGCGTGATTTTGCACATAACGCAGCATCGGGCAGCTGCGCTTAATTGGGTTTAAACCATTCTCGGCTCCACAAAGTCTGCTCTTCACTTTTTCCCTTAGAACTGATCTAGTTCTCATAATAAACACCCTATTCCTACTCTAAAGCCTGGCACTTGCTCACTAAAGCAATTATATAAGTCAGCACTAAAAAATTTAAAGCACTACACCCTCGCAAACTCCCCTTGAGGACCTTGTTCCCCATTGGCCCTTTTTTTCAATTATAAAGGAATTCCCAACACTATTCTTGCATGTCCAAAGGTCAGTTGTCAATCTCCTCTCTGGTCCAGCTGGTGAATCTGGGAATCTTGAGGCAATGTTACAACTGCTTCATGTACACAGACAGCCCTCTCCTCCTCCCAACAAATTCCAACACATGTGAGAGATACAACCATACAGCCAAACTGGAGGCTAATTTCTCTCAACTCAGTACTGGCATAACCAGTCAGGAGGAGAAGGAAACCACACTCACTACAATTCCAGTCTCACATAGACCTACCACGACAGCAAACCAAACACATAAATACACAAAAACATACTCAGAGGCTCTAAATAAAAATCTGCCTAAGCAGCAGAGACCTCCAAAGCAGACACCCAAGCAACTGCTACCCCAAAACAAAACAAGTGCAATACATAGCTCACAAAGCCAGTGTGCCAAACAGTCACAGCCCTTAAGGCTAAACAGCACACCTGATACACTTATAATAGGTGACTCTATCATCAGGCACACTGACGTCCCGCTCACCAGGCTGAACAAGGAGAAGGTCACGGTGAGTTGTCTGTTGGGCACTAGGATCAGCCACATAACACAAGCACTCAGGTCACTCCAAGGCAAGTACAAATATGACTCAGTCATTGTCCATGCTGGTGTGAATGGCCTGAGATGTACCTCCCTGGACTACATTAAAAGAGACATAGAGGAGCTTTCTGAGCATGTAGCCCAGGACGGTATGACACTGACCTTGAGTAGCATCTTACCCTCACCAAGAATGATGCCACAATATGAAGACAAGATGATCAGTTTCAACAATTGCCTTAAGTATTGGTGTCATTCAAAGGGGATCCAATGCCTGTCAGCCTGGGATGACATGGTCGACAAGCCATGATGCTTCACTAGGGACGGCTTGCACCTGTCACCCCTGGGCTTTCGGACATTGGCAAAGGCTCTTGCCACCCCCATAGTGCCTTTTTTAGGCAAGGCTCAAAAGACAAACCCACCTCCATAGGTATCACAAGGGATAAGAAACTAAGAGTAATGCTACTCAATGCCAGAAGTCTAAACCTCAAGATGCACGCACTCAAAACTCTCCTTAGCATGGAAAACATCGATATCTGTGCAGTAACAGAAACCTGGTTCAAGGCTCCCGAGAGCACCCCAGCACTACCAGGTTATACCTCATACCATGTTTTTCGGCCCCAAAACTTGGACCGAACCACAAAAGGAGGGGGAGTATCAATATTCATCAGAGATACCCACACCTCCAGGTTGGTGGCACAGCACGAAGCATCACAGACTATCCATGTGCAACTAACAGTGGGTAAAACTGCCTTCCAGTTTATAGCCTGCTACAGACCACCCTCCCAAACCCAGGAACCCCACTCGGCCTTCCTGAGAACACTGGAAAATATGAAGGTCTCTCCAAACACCATTATATTGGGCGACTTCAACTACCCAAACATAGACTGGGAGCATTACTCTAGCTCCAACACCCTAGCCCAAAGGTTCCTAGAATTTATAAACTCAAATGCTATGGAACAACTTGTTACCACTCCCACAAGAGTGGAAAACATACTGGACCTGATCATCACCAACATGGGGGCTCTATGCTCCAGACCAGAAGTGTATCCCTCACTGGTAAGATCAGACCATAAACTAATCTCACTGGATATTCACATCCGGACCCCACCTCCTGCCCAGAAAACCACAGTGAAAAACTTCTCTAAAGCAAATTTCACACTCCTCAAAACTGAGGTGGAATCCTTCAAAGCCCCCTGGCCTGTGGAAAATATGGCCCAGACGCAGAATCCTTTATAAGCGCATTCTATGAACACCTTCAGGAATGCATGGATCATGCAATCCCAAATAAAACCAAGACCCAATCCTCCAAAGGCAGGCGTCCTGTCTGGTGGACCCCAGCCATAAACAAACCATACAATAGAAGGAGGAAGCTACTACTTGATAGAGGAAAACCCCAAAAAGGGAAGGCCTCTCTGATCAGTATTAGCAAAAAACTACGGGCACTCTAAGGCCAGCTTCGAGAGAAAAATTGCACAGGACACTACGGATAATCACAAGGCTTTCTTTAGTTAGGTTAGGAACCTGGGTGGGAATTCCCTGATATGCTCAGAATTAGTCCAAAATGACAAAAAATACACCGAACCCACAGACATTGCCAACATCCTAGCTGACAGGTTCAGCGCAAACTTCTCCCCCTCTCCCCACCAAAAGGGCAAATATCTATCGCAGCAGAGTGCTGCCCCCCTGACATCTCAGATGCTCAGGTAAAAGCCGCCCTCTCCAAAGCAAAAAACACAGCATCAATGGGACCAGACGGTATCCCGGGCTGAGTCCTACATGAACTCCAAGAAGAGCTAAACCCAAACATAAAACTACTGTTCAATCTCAGCCCTACTACAGGATATGTACCCAAAGAGTGGCGTACAGCAACAGTGGTCCCTCTCCACAAAGGTGGTGCCTCAACGGATCCTGGAAACTATCGCCCCATAAGCCTGACTAGCTTGGTCTGCAAAGCTATGGAAAGGATCATCATGGACCTCATAAATAAAGATATTGGAGACCTACAGACACTGGATCCTACCCAGTTCGGCTTTGTTAAGGGCAGATCCTGCCTCTTAAACCTGGTTGATTTCTTTGAAACAGTCATCAAGGCCATTGTTGAGGGGAAGGTGGTCCACACAGCCTACCTGGACCTCTCAAAAGACTTCGATACAATACCCCACTCGAGCATTATAGATAAGCTCACCAGCATAAATATAAAAAGGGCCTCATAGAAACAGACAACTGGTGCCAGAGCCATGGCCTCAAGCTAAATGCCAAAAAGTGTATAGTCATCCCCTTTGGCAAAAACAAAGTGCCCACAAATTACCACATAGCTGGTAATCCATTAAGTACGGAAGAAGTAATTACAGACCTGGGGACCCAAGTTGATAGCAATCTCTCATTTGAAAACCACGTGGCCAAAGTGGTTAGAAAAACATTTTATATAGCCCACCTAATCATGAAGGGATTCACATCTAGATCAGGGGAGGTCATCGTGCCTCTTTACTCATCCCTCATCAGGCCCATAATTGAGTACAATGCCCCTTTTGAGATGTACCTTACCAGACACCTGCAGCAACTGGAAAGACCCCAAAAGTACCTCACTAAGAGGATCAAAGGGCTCAAACAGATGCCATATGCTGCCCAGTTAAAGAAACTCCAGCTCTACTCAGTGGCATACCGCCTGCTCAGAGGCGATCTGTGCCTGACGAATAAAGCCATGTCCAACCCAAAATTAATGGACATGCTGCACCTCAGAAAATCCAAATCCCATCGAGCTATGCGCTCGAGAGACTTGAACCTCAGCACTGAAATAAATAGGACATGCTGGTGGGACAGATTCATAACCGAGAGGCTCCCTTCACTCTGGAATAAAATCCCAGTCCAGGTTAGGCAGAGTCCCTCATTGACTCTCTTCAAGAGGAATCTTGATGAGTGGATGGGAGATCGTAGGTTTACCCCGGGTATCACTTCTGTGTCACTGTTAGACAGAGGCACAGTATACTAACCTCGAAAAAGGGCATAGCAAAATTCATTTAAAATGGGTGGCGAAAGCCAAACACACATGGCTAGGTTTATAAATGCTCTAGGGCAGATAGTCTAGTATGAACCTATGAACCTATGAACAATCCTAGACAAGGCCTTTATTCAGTATGAATGTGGTCATTCCTATCTTAGCTTTCTGTTGCATTTCTTTTTCTTTCTTTTTTGTTTTATTCTTTCTGGCTACTCCAGTGCCATTTATCCATCATCCAGTCTGACAGCCTCCTCTACTGACCTAAGACTATCTCCATTCTATGGCTGGGGCTGGCATGAAACCTAAGAATGCCTTGGGAGGCCATGCCATTTATGACTTCCACTGCATTCACAAACTGCTCCCCTCAATGAAGCATACCTTCCCACAGGGAATGTCTAGATGTTCATCCTCCCCTTAGGATTAGCATGTCCACCCATCACTGGAAGAGCAGCAGATGACCAACATGCTAATTGAACCTGGATCACCTGGTCCAGAGTTAAGGCTTTATCCCTCTACCTTTCTGTTGCAGTTTGTATTCCTCTTTCATACACACAATACAAAGAATGGCCCACTGGATCTGGTATCCTTTCTGGCAACCCGTTTTTAACTGTTAATACAAATAATGCTTATACAGTTATTTGTAGCTCTTTGTGACCAAGCTTTTATGAATGAGCTGTAATTTAAGTTAAGGCAATAAAGACATTTGTAATTTAAGGGGAGATAAAACATTTAAACAATTGTACATATAAGAGTCCATTTAACATCCCTGGATGTCTCCTTTCACCAGGTATGCAATATTACATACCTAATAGTACATTACTGTAGCTATCAACATAATCCATTTTACTGTTGCATTACAGTAATCACTTCTTTTACACAGGAACTGCATTTGTAGTTTGACAATCAGTCATTTCTCCCTAAAGACAGCAGATATTTGTTAAGGTTGGACTGTGCTGCATATAAACAGAAAATGAGTGGCAACAGATCAGGATATAGTCCCCATCACAGACTGTAGTGACAGACTGGTCATGAACTTCCATTACCATCAATGGCAGATGGTGAATTTCATGGCAAGGGGGGCTGCAGACAGCAAGTGAATGAGTAGAGCTATCTGGAATGGTATGGGGCTCTATTATGACTGGTCAATGGCCATAACCTCCTGTCAAAAAACAGATGGTGTCAGTCACTTTAATTCACAGACTTCCTCAGTAACCACTCATTATGGCCAATTTATGAACTACAGGGTCTATATTAGAACATCGAAGTTTCAAAACTTTGAATGTTCTAATATCGACCCCTATTCAGTGAAAGCTGAAAATATCGAAGCAACAGAAAACCAAATTTTTTCCTAGGGAAAGAATTTTGTTATCCATTTCTGTTGCTTCGGTATTTTCAGCGCTGTGGTGGAAAGTTATGGGTTGGGTTCAGGTAAGTGTGCGACTGAGTGCGGGTTAGGTTAGTAAGGGTTAGGGTGCGGGTTAGGAATGTGTGTGATTGTGTGGATGTGAGGATTAGGGCTGGTTAGGTGAGTAAGGGTTAGGGTGCGGGTTAGGTATGTGTGCGATTGTGTGGACGTGAGGGTTAGGGCGGGTTAGGTGAGTTAGGGTTAGGGCATGGGTCAGGTAAGTGTACAATTATGTGGACGTGAGGGTTAGGGCAGGGTAGGTAAGTTAGGGTTAGTGCGCGGGTGAGGTGAGTGTGCGATAGTGACGGACCTTAAGGTTAGGGTTTGGGTTAAGGTAAGTGGACAGTTAGTGGTGTATGTACAGTTTAGTGTAGGGTTAGGTGTAAGAGTTTAGGTGCATGTGTGTGGATTGCTGTTTGTTTGGTGTGCTTCTGTTGTGTGTATGTGTTTTGGAACAGCAAATTTTTTCCCTAGGAATATATTTGCTGTTCTGTATGTTCAATGTTTTCGGCTTTCGCTGAATTGGGGTCGATATCAGAACATTCGAAGTTTTGAAAAATCGATGTTCTATTATAGACCCGAAGTATACATCCCTCAGATACAGATGTATGCAATCAACAAGGCAACCTTTAGATGAAATCTAGCCCTAGACAAAGTATTCTATGCCCACACATTGTACATTGTTCCTCCCTGCACCTCCAAGGTGCCCATCCTTTGCCCCTTCCCCATAATGGCCAAACACTGTTCAGACAGATTATTTATTTCTTGTTTACTTCACACTTTGCCTTACTTTTCAGATTTTTCTTCCATCCTTTTCATGCACTCTAATTGGCCAAGACTTTAGTGTAATGAATGTTTAATAAGCAACTAAATTAAACTAGGGACCTGGGGTGCTAGGTCTCTAGAACTCATAGGGTTCTACATGCTAGATTCTTTGAGGTGCATCTGAGTTTCTATAATCTTGATTAAATTGCAGCCTGAACAAAAATCATGAGTAATGAAAGAAAGTTTTTTTTTTCAAGGAAAGCAAACTGTGTCTAAAGACAGCAGGTATTTGTTAAAGTTGGACTGTGCTACATATAAAAAGAAAAAGTGTGGCAACAGATTAGGATATATTAACCATCACAAACTGTAGTGACAGACTGGTCATGAACTTCCATTACCATCAATGGTGGCTGTTGACTTTCAAGGCAAGGGGGGGTGCAAATAAGTGAATGGGTAGGGCTAATTGGAATGGTACGAGGCTCTATTATGACTGGTCAATGGCCATCACCTCTGGTTAAACAACAGATGGAGTCAGTCACTTTCATTCACAGACTGCCTCAGTAACCACTAACTATGGTGAATTTATGAGCTATACATCCCTCAGCTATAGATGTCTGCAATCAACAAGCTACCTTATGTGAAATCTAGCCCTAGACAAAGTATTCCATGTCCTGCCATGGCACAGTGGCCCTCCGTGCACCTCCACAATGCCCAACCCTCGCCCCTCCGTCATCATGACCAAGTACAGACAGATTATTTCTTGTTTTTTCACACTTTGCCTTACTTTTTAGCTTTTTTCTCTATCATTTTCATGTACACTAACTGGCTAAGACTCTAGTGTAATGAATGTTTAGTAAGTAACTAAATGAAGCTGGGGGCCTTGGGGTGCTACGTCTCCAGAACTCATAGGGTTCTACATTCTAGACTCTTTGAGGTGCATCTGAGAGTTTTTATAATCTTGATTAAATTACAACCTGAACAAAAATCATGAGTAATGAAAGAAAGTTTTTCTTTCAGGGAAAACAAACTCTGTCTAAAGCTTAATGTCCAAAGCTAACAAAACAGATGTTCTTAGTAAACTGAAATAAGAAATATTTGCAAAGGTATATAAAATTTGTATGTGAAAGTGTCTGTCTATCTCTCAAAATAAAATATAGTTACCTTCTATGTACCCCATTGGTGTTAAGCTTGCGGTGAAAGTAATAGCACAAATGGCCTCAGGCATACATTGCACAATTGAGGGCAAAAACCAGAACATCTGGATAAAACTCACAAAGAGAAAATGAGTACATGCGGACTCCACACAAAGAATCGCAGTTAAAAACTCAGCCACAGACTACTTGCTGCACCACGTGCAAATGATCAGTTGTTATTATACGCATCATTCTAGACACGCATTCCCAGTCACTTAATGCATACACTGCTCATGTGTGTAATGGAAGGTGAACAAAAAGTATGCCCGCCTTGCTATTTTTAGATATACTGTGCCCCCTCCCCCCCACACACATACACACACACACATGGTTATTTTCCTCACAGGCAATCCCCAAACTCATCAGTTACAATTACTTTAATCACTACATTCCCCAACAATTACCTCTAACATTGTCTTCCCTATTAAAAGTAATGGGCAAATGTGAACTGTTAACAGAGTTAATCAACGAGGTTTATAGTGGCGATTAATGCGACAATGATGTTCTATGAATCAATTGGCTATGTAAACCACTTACAGCAGGCATTTCCAGGGGAAAGCACAAAAATCATTATATGCTACTCCCCTGGAAAGTCTAATTACACTTGTTGTAAGCTGGAGGGACAGTCCACAGCGGTGCTTCTACAGATGTCAGCCCAGTACCTTGTGCAATATTCATCACATCTTCTGCTTCAATGAACATGTTGTATATTCTGTCATTTTTGTGTCATTTGGCACAAACTTTTTATTTGGCACATGAAAAAATGCTATTTCCAATCCATTTTGGTTATTCAGTATGAATATTATATTGTTCTGAAAGCTAGACTTATTTATTACTTGTATCTTTTGCTCTTTCAAATGGGGTTAGACATGGCAACCCCCTGTTTCACTTGGTATGTAATCCTTTATATAAATTGTTCTCTGATATGCCAGCTATTTTATTCATAGTGAATGATATTTGTAACTTCTAGGGAAGACCAACTTTACAGCATTTGTAAGTAGTTTAATATTTCTATTTAAATCACCAAAACTTAAGTCTTTATCAGGTCTTTACTTGTTTAAATAAAGTTTACGATTTTAAAATAAGTTTAAACTGTGTTTGCATTTAGCGTCTGTATTTGCACATCTAAGATGCATTGTATAGGCTTGGTTTGGAAAAGATCATTGCAACAGGGTAGTGGTTACAACATCTGCCTCACAGCACTGGGATCTCCAGCTGACTCTTATGTGGGCTGCCTGCTTTGTGGAGTTTGCATATTCTATTTGTGTTTGTGTGGAGTTTTGGTGGGGCCTATGGTTTCTTTCCACATTATTAAGATGTATGATAGGTGGGTTGAAACATGTGAAAAAAGCAACGGCCAACCTCCGCTCAAAACCAATACAAGAAATGGAAATCCAAACGGATCCGGAGACTGCTACAGACAGGTCTGTGGCAGTCTCCGGATCCGTTTGGATTTCCATTTCTTGTATGGGTTGAAACATGTGCCTGAATATATACGTATGTGACTGCACGTACCCGGGACTGACTTCTTCATTGCCTCCTTGGACAGTATCTGTCCTTGCATTACCCTGAACTGAATAAACAGGTGAGGATAGATGAGGTTGTACAAATTAAAACATGTACTGTCTTTTTAATTTTGAAAGAAAATGATCATTAATAGAACTTAAAAAAAAAAACTTACTGGAAACTTTAAATTGATTGAAATAAATGCAGTCTAAGGGACACTAAAATTAGCTAACAATATTTGATTTCTTTTAGAAAAATAATGAGTAAAAAGGGCACACAGGAAAACCAATTGGTTAAAAAAACACAAATAGAAAAATCTAGTAGAGC
>NC_056748.1:547151548-547169048 GCF_019279795.1 Protopterus annectens
TGAGGCAATACAGTTATAAATAAGACACTCTACTTATTTGACTAGTACAAGTAATAGCAGCAAAGGATTACTAATCAGGAGATAGGAAGGATTAAGGAGGTAGGTAGGATGGAAAAGGAGTGAAGTGGAGGTGGTAGTGGGAGAAAAAAAAAAAGTCAAGTTATGGAGTGTGAGGAACTAGCACATGAGCTTAGCCACTGTGAGGACAGATGTTGTTTTAAGGATTTTTTGAAGAGAGGTCTTCTTAACTCACTGCTGTCAGCATACAATGCGCAGCCTACATCAACCCCCCATCCCTTTACCTCCACTTGCCTTGCAACCTCTTATCAGAAAAATGAAGGAGAAAAAAAATTAGTGACAAAGAACCAAAATCAGGAACATAAGTTGCCCTTATATACTTAGACATTGCTAGAATTATAGACGTAGAATTAGCATGCATCTGCAGTGGTGCAGCAGTAGTGTTGTTGCCTCACAGCAAGAGGTTCTCCCATTCGATTCTTGGCTGGAGTGCCTTCTGTGTGGAGTCTGCATGTCCTCCCTGCGGTTGGATGGGAGTTCAAAAGACATGCATAAATGGGTGTCTCTTCGCTGAAGGTTGGACGTCGAGTTGGCACCTTGGCGTTTGTGAAAATCTACTGCCAATCATTAGCGGACTGGAGTTCCACTGTGGTGACCCCTAACCAGGAAAAGCCGAAAGACCAACAACAACATAGACTTAGAATTAGCATACTTTTTCCTAAAGGCTATCAAGTATGAAGCTCAAATGAATGCCATTACTTAGTGACAGCAATGTCACACATTTGCCAGAAGAAAAAACAAAAACTTTGACATCAGGCAAATTGGAGGCATTCTTTAAAAAATGAGACAGTTCAAAACATCTGTGCCCCCACATAAATACATACATACCTACATGTTTACATAAACAAACACAAACCATCACTCCCTTACAATGTTTACCTTACAATATACAAAATAACTGGCACCTGAAGGATTAGCTGTGAAAAAAAGGAAAAAAAAACTTGCTCCCATGCTGGTTTTTCTGCATAATCCATTAATTCTTTCACTTTCATTCTCAGGCTGCCTCAGTCTGAGGTAGTCACCTGAGGCAGCCTTAACCTACAGAAGTGGCTCCTCACTGTTTCATTGAGCAGCCCAATGAGAAGCAGTTTTGTGAAATTTCTGCCTTCTGCAAAAAGAAGGATGTACTGTAATAAGGGGTGATTGCATAACCAAAGTTCTGTTATTGGTATTGCTTAAACTTAATAATATATAAAAGAAAAAAGTAAAAAAAATGCATTTTCTAAAGTAGGGCTACACCCAGCAACCAGTACCACGAGGCACCCCTGGTTACAATACTTCCAGACTTTCAGTTATTCTCCTTCCAGCATACTTCTCAACTTCAAAGTACAAGAAACCTGGACAAAGCCTAAAATAATGGGGGGACAAAGCCCCAAAAATCAGTACAGATTTTAAATATTGCTCTTGCAAACTTAGAAAACTGCTAGAATAACAGGATTTGTGTTAGCATGCATTTTCTATAGGATATTAAGTCTGAAACTCAAATATAGTCATTATTCATTGACTTCAATCCTCAGTGATTGTCCAGAAAACCACAAATTTTATGAGGACTGGACTAAAAATATGAGGCAAAAATCTGGACAGTTGAGAGGTATGCCTTTCAGACTTTCCATCAAGTAAGAGTCCTCACTGACTACCACTGCATTGTCAAACCCATCTTTGTTTTTTCATTTACCATCTGTGCAAGAAATGTGTTTCAGCAAAAAAAAAAAAAAAAAAAACTTCTGTTCTTTTTGAATAGTACAATGATAATTTTAAAGTTCTTTCTGTTTCAGTTCTGTACCAAGCTATTCTCATGGTGCATGCAGATTTTACGACTATATAATTATTCCTGTATTTTTCAGTTATACATTTAATTGTGTAGCTGGCCATACTCTTTGTACTCACTTGAATACTTTCTATTCTGAACATGTCTCAGAAATATAACAACCATGGTCTTTGTAGCCAAATACATTCACTTCTGGACGTCTCAAAAAACATGGCTTAAAGAGGAGAACATATGCCTAAAAATAAAAAACAATAACTACAACACAAATTTATATACAGTTTACTTAAAGATATAATTATTCTTACAAAAACAATGTTTATTATGACTGTAGTGGTGATTGTATTGGTCACCATCTGAAAATGATGTAGGTATTTCTTGAGCGTGTAAGGGCACCATTTCAACAAATGTATTCATTTCTTAAAGAGAACTGGGTTGGTGTGTGACAACAGTATGAAGCTGTAAGCAAAAAATTAAAATTTCTACCGCCAACCATGTAGAGAGTAAGATTCCTAGATCCATCGAGCAATGTTATTGTCATTCTTTGCCTTTCTGGAGGTATACTTTGCAGAACTAGAGATAATAAAAGCTTTTTTTTTCTCCAAGCCTCTCCAGAAAATTGGCTTTTGCCCAACCTGACTTTCCCAGTTAATAAAAACAAATAAATATATAAACCTACACAATTCCATAGTCTGTGTAGTAAGGGATCATACATATGCATGCAATGCTTTGCAACACTCTCCCACTCTCATGCACACGATGCCTTGTAAGACTCTCCCACTCTAGATTTGCACTGAGTACTTTTACACGTTAAATGCTGCAATCTTATCACGGCCTCTTGTACAGGTTTCTCCATCCTTCGACATCATCACACAAGTGCAAAGCACACAGGCTGATATTGTCATGTCTCTGCTTCTCCTTATTGTACTGCACAGCAAGCCTACCTGGCAGCAGATTCTGATGTCTGCTGAAAGCGAGCGGTTGTGTAAATCCACTGCAGCTTCTCACTTACAGTAAAAGTAATGCCTATTATGTATCATAAAACCTGCCTCACAGGAAATCAATCCTAAAGAACCTATACATTCATCAAACACACACACACACACACACACACACACACACACACACACACACACACACACACACACACACACACACAAAAACACTGCCTCTCAGGGAAGCACTGCATACGCTCACACACACACACACACACACACACACACACACACACACACACACACACACACACACACACACACACTTACAGGCAATTCAGAGTCACCAACCCACCTACTGCCATGTCTTTGGGATGTGGGAGGAAATCACAGTACCCAGACACACCAGTATAAATACATCATGCATATAGTCAGAATTACTGTAGGAATCTAAAAACTGACAGTGTTATCATGTGGCTGAAGTTTGCATTTTTACAAGAAAAGCTGATAAATCACTAATTGTGCCTGACAGGACAGTGACATGCTAGTGCTAAACATCACAGCTGCCATGCTAAAGCAAAGTGCACTGTACATGCTCACGTAAATCTGTGTGTATAATTAGATTCAGTAGTTATTTCTAAGTAGCCTCATCCATGTAGAAATAACTACTCACATACCTATCACACTCTTAGTGCAAGAAATCTGGGCGTCTAAAATAATGGAGGGACAAAAGCCCCAAAATAGGGACAGATTTTAAATATTGTACTTATAGGTAAAACGTTACTAGAATAACAGAATTTGTGTTAGTATGCACTTTCTGAAGAGTATGAAGGCTGAAACCAAATGTATGTGATTATTTAGAGACTTCATTTCTTAGTGATTTGAAAGAAAACCACAGATTTTATGGGGAACAGACTAAAAATATAAGGCAAAAATATGGTTCTTCTGCAAAAATCTGGACAGTTGAAAGGTATGGGCTACTAGTTAGATTTTTATGCACACTCATGCACACACCTGCACACTTTTATACATTACTAGTTTACTTCAACCACTATTTTTGTGTGTTTTTTCTACTGCTTTTGATTGAATAAACGTTTTTGGGGCTGTAAACATGAAAACTGTCATGACAGTTTTTTAACTGCAAAGCAGGCATTTTTTCTGACATTTTTTTCTGAGCTGTAAATAAAATATATTTTTTTCTGAAAAAAAGTCACACTGCACAAACTAAAGCAGATAAACACAAAAGCCAGAAGACGTAGCTGAATTGAACCCACTCAAAGTATTGCAGGCTGCAAATCACCACACAGCTGTAGAATGCAGAATCCACTTTATTAGCTTTAGACAAAAAATCCTTGGATTTTTTGTCTGAAGTTAATAAAGTGGATTCTGGATTTTTTGTCTGAAGTTAATAAAGTGGATTCTGCATTCTACAACTGTGTGGTGATTTGCAGCCTGCAATACTTTGAGTGGGTTCAATTCAGCTACTTCTTTTGGTGTTTATATTTTTTTCTAAATAATTTTTTTCTGAGCTATAGTTTTTATACACACTCATCATCTTCTTTCGGCTGTTCCCGTTAGGGGTTACCACAGCGGATCATCTGTTTCCATTTCTTCCTGTCCTCTGCATGATGCTCTTTCACACCAACCACCTGCATATCCTCTCTCACCACATTCATAAACCTTATCTTAGGCTTTCCTCTTTTCCTCATACCTGGCAGCTCCATCCTTAGCATCCTTTTCCCAATAAACCCAGCATCCCTCCTCAGCACATGTCCAAACCAACGCAATTTCACCTCTCTTGCTTTGTCTCTAAACTGTCCAACCTGAGCTGACCCTCTAATATACTGATTCCTAATCCTGTCCATCCTAGTCACACCCAGTGCAAATCTTAACATCTTTAACTCTGCTACATCCAGCTCTGACTCCTGCCTTTTCATCAATGCCACCGTCTCCAACACATATAACATAGCTGGTCTCACTACCCTCTTGTAGACCTTCCCTTTCACTCTTACTAGTACCCATCTGTCACAAATCACTCCTGACACTCTTCACCACCCACTCCATCCTGCCTGTACTCTCTTCTTCAACTCTCTTCCACACTCACCATTACTCTGAACTGTTGATCCCAAATACTTAAACTCATCCACCTTTACCAACTCTACTCCCTGCATCCTCACCATTCCTCTACCCTCCCTTTCATTTACACACACACATATTCTGTTTTAGCCCTGCTGACCTTCATTCCTCTCCTCTCTAAAGCATATCTCCACCTCTCCAGGGTCTCCTCAACCTGGTCCCTACTCTCACTACATATCACAATGTCATCTGCAAATATCATAGTCCACGGGGCCTCCTGTCTGATCTCATCTGTCAACCAGTTTTTATACATACTAATACATATCAAATATTATATATATATATATATATATATATATATATATATATATATATGTGTATAGTGTTCTAGTTAGATAATGTTTAAGGTTAGTTAGCTATGTGTTTTTTCTGGTATCAATCTAGTTAACTCTTTTTATTTATCTACCTAAGTATATGATTTTACTTCTTGTCACAGACCTGATGAAGCCTTTATTGCATTAGTTAGCAGAAAGTGATTTTAGTTAAAAGTCAGTCTTTTTATCTGTATGTTATCCTTTTCTTAATACCTGATTTGGGAATGTGGGTTACAATTAGATATTTTCATTTGGCCTAATCAGTAGTAGTGTGTGGGGCTGGGTACTTGCTGTTCTAAAATGAACTTTTTATGGAGCTGTTCATATTGTTTGCCTTGAGTAGGCTGGTTTAAAATTAAAAGATACATATCTTTTCCACATCTACTTTTCAGCGCACAAAAGCTGATATGTTTAACATTGTAAAATACTTCTGATTTTTGTTACTGAGGAAACCATGGCTGTGATGAATAAAGGTTTGTTGCTTTGGAACACTAACTGGTTTTCATGACTTTTGGGAAGAATTTATTGTGACTGAGCACATCAATTAAGTTTTAAATCAAAGCCATAGAAGATTTTATTGTCATTCAAACCCACACAACATTATAAGCTCACCAAACTTTCATTGCTTCTGTCTTAAAGTGCAGACAGCTCAAACAAATACAAGAAAAACAACATGACTATTTAACAACACCGTAACAGTAGACAGCTCATACAAATACAAGAAAACAACATGACGATTTAATAATACAGTAACAGTAGACAGTTGCCCTGGCATAGGATATTTCCTCATACAACTGGTAACAGCACTCAATCAATTTTGCACATGTATATACTGCACTGAATGTGAGCCTTAACACTTATTCTATTTGCGAGGTACCTTGCCTCCTGATTATTGCACAGCAGTAAGGGAAGAACCAGCCTAGCTTTTGCACCATTTACAGCAATTTGCATTGAGTATTGCACAGAGACGTTTTTCCTTCAGCTATGTAACTCATTGAGCTGATGTCCTGTTATTGTGTATGTTCTTAAGAGTTCAACAGTCTGATGCCTTGTGGAAAGAAGCTCCTGCTAAATCTGGATGACTTGCAATGCATGTTTCAGTAATGCCTGCCTGAAGACAAGCAGGAGAACAGTCCACGAGCTGGGCAAGTGAGGTCACTGACTAGGTTTTTGGCTCTGACAAGACACTGAGCTTCATGCAGGTACTGTAGAGATGGGAGCGAGGACCCTAAAATCCTCTCCGCTACCCTCACCACCCTTTGGAGAGCCTTGTGGTCCAAAGCCTTCCAGTTCCCATACCAAACTATAAGTTTGCTTGTCAAGGTGCTTTTGATGGTACCTCTACAGAAGGCTTTGAGGACAGAAGGTAGAAGGTTTGCTTTTCTCAGTCTTTGTAGGAAGTGTAGGAGTTGTTGTTCCTTCTTGACAATGAAGTTAATGGAAAGTCCTCAGAGATGTGCACCCCCAGGAATTTGGTGCTGTTCACCCTCTCCACTGTTTCATCTTTAAGTCTGAGTGGATGATGTGCTTCCTGATTCCTCCTAAAGTCAATTACTAACTCTTTGGTCTTATTTACATTCAAAGCCAGGTAACTGAGGTCACACCAGTTGATCAGATGGTTCACCTCCTCTCTGTAAGCTGTTTTTTCACCATTGCTAATAAGACCTACAACTATAGTATGATCTACAAACTTGTTGATCTGTGTGCTTGGTAATGCAGTCATTAGTTAGCATGGTGAACAACAGTGGGATCAGGACACATCCTTGAGGGACTCCTCAATATTATACTCTTTGAGTTGTTTTTACCCACGCATACTTTATGAAGTCTATAACTGAGGAAGTCCAGTATCCAGTTACATAAGGAGGCATACCTCTCAACCATACTGAATTCCTCTGTATTTACCAGTTTTGAGGGCAAAATAATAAGGTGCCATGAATTCCTGATTGTGCCCTTTAAATCTCTATTTTTTTTTTTTTTTTGTAATATAACTTTAAATTAATGTCTGACATCACCATGCATCACCAGCATACAGGGAGCTGCATGATGACATCAGCTTCTGTTGGAGATTTGGATTGTTTTGGAGGAAATGTAACAACTTCTCAGAATCTGGCGGCTCAGCCTCCAAGTAACTAAGAAAGAATAAAAAAATGCAGAATGTGTGTAAGTGTAACTGTATGTTATGGGATTGTTGTGTAGCTGAATTCTGTTCAACATGCTTATGAAGTCTACTTAAGCAGACGCATGCAGATGGCCGCTGCTATGTAGTAATTCTATTTATTTTCTGTTCTGTTTTGCAAAATTCCCTGGTCTCAGTACTTCTCCATTGCAAGCATATTAAACTTGAAATCATTCGAATATTAATGTTGTATCGTGGTTTTATATGGTTTATTCATAGTTATGGATTCTTAATACCATATATTTTTATAACAACGTGTTTCAGTGAAGTCATGACTGACTATAGGTTGTATTTAAATTTTCTGTTCTGGAGCTTGAATTGTTTTGATCAAGTATCAATTTAATTAGAGACGAAAGCATTTAACCATTTCTTTTATTAAAGTGGTTGGTGTAATGCATCCTGTGCTGTCTGGTGCTTTTGTTTTTTATTTTTTCTTAGTTTGATTTGACTGTGCATCTGTGACTAATTTTTTTTATTGGTATAAGAACTTTTAAGTCTTGGGCGTCGAACCTTAGGTCATCTCTAGGCAGAGTAGAGGTTTTGCCTTTACAGACACCCATGGATTTAGAGTTTTTGAAAAGCCTGACTCAGATGGCTAATGAGCTAACCCAGGTTTTGCCAGTATTCGTTCAGGGCAATGGGAAAATGACTGACTGCTCCAGTGTTTTACAGCATATGTATAAGTCTGTACATTCTGGTGGGATTATACTTTCACAGTGGTGACCTCCACGTAAAATTAATAAAGTTGCAGCTTGTTTCTCGTGGAGACATTTCCAACAAAAAGCCCCAAACTGTGTATTCCATTAATTAGTGGTTTAAGGAAAATATGTAATTTGGAGATGTTCGTAACACTGCTGATATTGCTTTAATATACAGCTGCATTTATTTGAAAATAAATTACATAAGTAGTGTAAAGTTTAATATGAAAATACATATTTTCATTAGTGTTTAAAGGTATGCAGAGTGCCTAAAGGTTTATGGTACTGGAAGTTCCACACTGGTCTAGTGGAAGGGAGCAATTTACATTAATAACTTTTAAGGCTTTTCGATAAACACCAAAGTAAGTTAGTACTTCCTTATTATAGCTGCACCCAGAGATAGCGTCTTTAGTTGTCACAGCAGTCAGCCACCATTTGAGAGTGTCATAAGAAATTATGGGAATAAATAAAATAAACAAAAGAACATTATGTGAAATATGGTAATGGGTGGTGAAACGACTGATTTTGGGGTGGGAGAATGCCGGCAGTATAATCAAACACTCACAGCTTTTCACATGTGTATGATTGTACAACTGTAGCTTTAGAATATCAATCTGCGTCATTGAGATAGCTCTCAATCAGACACAAAGGAATCCAGAAATAATCAGGGACACTTTGGAATTGTAAACATTAGTACCATTAACGTGAAACATTAACAGAATAAGAGAATGTGAATTAAAATTGATTTTGTGAGGTAAAAAACGTCTAAAAGTCTAAACGTTCTCCATGAAGGTTGTTGTGGCAACCACAGACGCTATCTCCGGGGGCTGCTAAAATAAGGAAGTAGTACCAGTAAGTTTATGGCAGTTCTGAGTACAGCCAATAATCAAGACTTTGAGAAGCCAGAGGTTGAGATCACATCACTGAATACTTCCATCACATAGGATTTGTTATTTGTTCTATGAGTCACATTATAACAATCTTTTTGTGAAGGCAGATTCTTTACTTAAAGATGTACAACTCAGAAAATAAAAAAAAATTACAAAGAAATAAAATGTAACAGTTAAGCCTATCCAAAGCTTGGTTTTGCAGTAGAGAAGGATGACATACAACAGGATTTGTAGTAGAAAAGGATGACATACAACAGGATTTGTAGTAGAAAAGGATGATGTATGACAGGATTATTAGTAGAGAAGGATGACGTATGACAGGATTAGTAGTAGAGAAGGATGATGTATGACAGGATTAGTAGTAGAGGGATGACATACAACAGGATGACTGTGTCAATAAAGGTGACCCTGTTTCTTACCAGTCTAATTTATTTGCAGATGAAAAGGAAGGGGTGCCTTTAAAACTTCTACTGTTCTGTCAGTTAGAGCAGTTAAAGAATCAATCTCCTGGCTCTACCAACACAAGGCCACAGGAACGGAATCAGTGGGCAACTTGCAGGACATTGAGCTGGAGAGGGAGAAATTGTGACAACTTCCACTGCAACAGGAGGTAAACCTGATGGTTATCATTACTAATGACAACTATAACTGTAAAATATTTAA
The DNA here is from genome assembly GCF_019279795.1 of Protopterus annectens. Taxonomy (NCBI): domain Eukaryota; kingdom Metazoa; phylum Chordata; order Ceratodontiformes; family Protopteridae; genus Protopterus; species Protopterus annectens. Next base: position 547,161,204 of record NC_056748.1, read on the forward strand.
TGCCAGTGACAGATATTATTACTACAGATCATGCCTTTCATTTTGGATGATAAATGTTTTGCTGAAATTTACTGTGAATACCCATAAGATACACACAGTAGCAAACTCTGTCCTCTAGTTAGTTATACCCTCCACTACTTTTCTGGAAAGAGACTGCATAACATCCAGCAAGCCCTCCCTCATCATAGCACACCAAAGTTCTTACATTAATCACAGCTGATTTTACATTTATGACAGGAAGACAGGGTTCATATTGATGGCAGCCTCCTTGCTAGATGTGGACCTTCCTCTTTCACTAGCAGATAATTTTATTTTCATAAAAGAAATTTGTATTTCATCTTTATGCAAATTCAAAGTCTGATACAACTTCAAATGGTAACATAAATAAAACACTATTGTTCTGGTTATATTCTGTGTTTAATATTTTATCTCTTTTTCAATTTGCATTTGAATGTTGGTATCTCATAATTCCATTGGAGTGGGTGGGGTTACATAATCATGTATGTAAATTTTATGTTAATCAATGTACCAATTTGTATCTATTTTTTCATGGGCCTTTGTCCAGATTTTTGATGTTTCCAGGTTAAGAGGTATGTAAGGAGGCGCTGATGTCCAGCTGGACCAGCTTCTCTATCAGATGTTGTGGAATGACCGTATTAAAGGCAGAGCTGAAATCAATGAATAGCATCTGAATGTAACAGTTCTTGTTTTTCAGATGTGCCATGGATTTTTGAAGTGCTAATGAGATGGCATCTGTTGAGGAGCGATTGGATTAATAAGCAAATTGGAGCAGATCCAGTGTTGAAGGTAGACTTGATGATAGATAGTCCTTGCTCAACTGCTCAAAGCACTTCATTACTGTGGAGATGAGAGCAACTGGATGGTAATCATTTCGGTCTGTTTGCTGAGACTTCTTGGGTAGTGGTATGATTGCTGTATTCTTGAAGCACATGGGTACTACTGCCTGGCACAGAAATGTGTTGAATATATCTGTGAGTACTGTTGACAGTTGAGCAACACAGTGTCTGAGAACCTACCCCTAAATTTCTGTCAGGACCAGCTGCTTTTCTAGGATTTACTCAGCTTAGGGTCCTCTGAACATCCACTGGTTGAGACAGTGCACATCATCACCTTGTTTGATGGGTAATTTTGTTACCTCTGTGTTGTTTCCTTCACTGAATCTGCTGAAGTAGATGTTAAGCTCATTTAGGAATCCAGTGTTGTCCTGACACTGAGAGGAAATAGGCCAGTAGTCTATTATAGATTGCATCCCTTGCCACAGATGCCTGGAGTCCTAGTCAGAGAAGTTAGCTTGAATTCTCTGACCGTTTGCACACTTTGCCTCTTTTATTTACTCTAAGTTTCACCTTGGCCTCCCTGAGGGTTTCCTTGTCCTTTAATTTGAATGCAGAATTCCATGCTTTCAGGAACTTATACACCCCACTCATCAGCCAGGGTTTCTGATTTGCCCATGAAACCACTACTTTCTCTGTTTTTTGTTTTTACATACAAATTCACAAATGTACTCAGGGATTTTGCTTTTGCTCCTGCAAAGGTAGATAATCAAAATCCTTTTTATTAAACTTTAATATCTAATACCCCAAAATAGATGTCACGAGGACTCCCATAATGAGGCAATGTTGTTTTCATTCTCTTCTTTCCATTCCCACAATGGAATATGAGTTTGTACACTATGACACAAGTTAGACAGAATGAGAACCTTTCCCCATTTACTTAGTGTAATAGTATCCCATGGTCTCTGAAACCATTATCAGTGGTTTTTTAACTGCATTACTATGATGTATGCTAACTACAAGCTGCTAAAAGCATTTTGTGATCTTTTCATGTTTTCTTCAACAAAGACAAGTAATAGGTGATTTTATTAAGTGTTCAGTGCAGCAGTCCTTAAAACACAATCTAGATCCTTCTAAACATTCTTGCCAGGTGTGAAAGTTTTCAGCCCAGTCTAACATCTTTTGTCATTCATCTGTGACTGAGTGTTGTCACTGCAAAATGCTAATAAGGTAAATAAAAGCTGCATGAAAATCTTCAGACTACCCTTATCTTTGTATGGCAGCACAGATAAAACCAATACTTCACGGGCCAAACATGACACTGTTTCCAAGCTGTCAGTGTTGTGCAGCAGGGCAACTTATCCTTGTTTTTTGCATAAAGACTTCTCTAACAACTAACTATTTCTAAAAGACTTTAATTTTAGCTGTTAATGTATGACTTACAGCACATTTAATAACTTCAGTTAGACATGAGTCATGGGATGTAAAACTGTTGGTACTAAGTTACTAACAGTGTAAACAACACAGACTGTTACATCTAGCCTATTTGAGACAAATTTCTTTCTGAAATGACACGAAATCAAGAACAAAAAGAAATGGTGGGACATTGAAGATCTGTGGCAGGGAAATTACTGGAAATGAAAAAGGCTGAGAAGCATTTGAAGACTTGTGGGCACTAAACTATATCTAGGTGACAGAAAATAAAGTCTGCTGTAAGGTTACGTAAAGCAGTAGGTTGGGTTTACAGTTAAGAATCTTGTACAGGGTGTTTCATAAGGCAGAATATCTCTGCACCTACATGTAATTAGTGCTTTTCCCACCTTTTATTCTTCTGCAAATAACTCGTTAGGATTTTTGGTGGTAGTACACTCAGAGCTGATGCTGGGAGGATTAAATAGTTAGGGGGTCTATTTCTACACCTGGTGTTCTGACTTATTTTCAGGCACTGACAAGTACAGTTTTGTACCTACCCTAAATGTAGATGTTCGAGTGTACACCCTGCTGCAGTCATCACACTTGGGTTATCTTGTCGTCAGGCGGTCCTGCAGTCGGCCTGAATTCCAAAGTCTTCCAAAGTCTTGGTCCGGCATCGGTTGCTGTCGCTTCTTCCCTGACGTCAGTACACCAGGGGTATATCTGATGCATCTGACACCATTTTCTTCAGTTTTTCTTGCCCCAGATGTCAGGTGCCCCCAAAAAGGTGGTCAGTAATTAGTACCAATCTAGTAAATTTAGCACAAACACAACATCCCTCCAGCTATAAGCAAATACATCAGAAAGGTATTAAAAAGATTTAGTTAGTTAGTCAGAGGGGATGAAGGGAGGGTAACCTGGACTGCAGCAGGGTGTACACTCGAACATCTACATTTATGGTAGGTACAAAACTGTACTATGTTCATCGTGTTACCCTGCTGCAGTCATCACACTTGGGTAGAATCCCAAAGCTAAGGATGGGAGGAGGAGTCAAAGAGGGTTAGAGGAGGCTAGAAGGCCCTGCAGAACTGCAGTGGAGAAGCCAGCTCTAGTCTGAGAGTAAAGTGGCAAGTGGTAGCATTTGGTGAAGGTGTGTACTGAACTCCAAGTTGCAGCTTCCAAAATATCCTTGGTTGGCACCCCTCTGCAGAAGGCTGTAGATGTAGCTGCTGCCCTGGTAGAGTGGGGCCTTATGGTAGCAGGGACTGGTTTTCCATGATGGGTATAGCAAAAACGAATGCAATGTCCTATTCATTTGGAAATGGTCTGTTTTGGTATAGCCTTCCCTTGTGAAGCTGCAGCGTAGGATACAAAGAGCTGGTCAGATTTTCTGAAAACCTTAGTTTTATCCAAGTAGTAACGAAGTTGCCTGTGAATGTCCAAGGAATGCAGGAGTCTTTCTCCTTTGTTCTGTGGATTTGGAAAGAAGGTGGGTAAGTGGATGGTTTGATTTAAAGCCACACTGGATACCACCTTAGGCATGAAGGAAGGATTAGTTCGTAGAGAAACTCTGTCTTGATGGAAAATGAGGAAAGGTTCCACTGCCATTAGTGCCTGAAGCTCTGAGACTCTTCTGGCTGAAGTTATTGCTAGCAGCAGGGCAGTCTTCCATGATATAAACTTTAGATCAGCAGAGAAAGCTGGTTCAAAGGGAGGTAGCGTAAGTTTTTCCAGAACAAAGTTGAGGTCCCAGGTTGGTGTAGGTGCTCTCCTGGGGGGCCTAATGTTTTTTGCCCCTCTGAGGAACTGCCTTAGAAGTGGATGTGAAAATAAGGGTGGATCCGTGTTGTAGTGGGCTGAAATAGCTGAGGCATGGATTTTAACAGATGAAAAAGAAAGTCCTTTGTGCAACATCTCAGTTAAATACTGTAGAATCTGAGGCAAGTGAGGCTGCAGGTTCTTTTGGCCTTTAGCTTGATTCCAGGTGCAAAACCTTTTCCATTTATCCGAGTAGGCCTTCCTGGTGCTGGGCCTCCTAGCTTCCAGAATAACTTCAATAACTGCTTGAGGAAGAGGAGCTGGCTGGATGCTTAGGTGATTTTCCATGCAGCCAAATGTAAGGTTTTCAGCTGGCTGTGGAGAATCTGATTGTCTTGCTGTGTGAGCAAATGGGCAATTTGTGGTAAAATCCAAGGTGGGCCCTGGGCCATAATCCTTAATAGTGGGTACCAGTGCTGGCATGGCCAGTCTGGGGCTATGAGAATCATTCATGGTCTCTCCTTTCTGACTTTCAGAAGCACCTTTGAGAGAAGGGGCAATGGAGGGAAGGCATATACTGTCTGGTTTTTCCAACTGAATGAGAGTGCGTCCACTTTCCAAGCTTGATGGTGAAGTGTCCTTGTACAAAATTTTGTTAGCTGATAGTTTTGGGGGCTGGCAAACAGGTCTATGTCCGGGTGGCCCCATTTTTGAGTTACCATTGCAAATACATGTGGATCCAGGTTCCACTCGTGGGGATCCATGATGTTTCTGCTGAGGTCGTCTGCCAATGCGTTCTTTTTTCCTGGCAGGAATTGAGCTTGTAGCTGAACTTGGTAAGCCAGTGCTGTGTTCCACAAGGTCATTGCTTGCCTGCATAGAGGGTAGGAGTGTGTACCCCCTTGTTTGTTTATGTACCACATTACTGTGGTGTTTTCCATCCTTATTGTAAGCTGTCCTGGATGTAAGAGGTTCTTGAAGGCTGTCAGAGCATTCTGTACATCTAGCATCTCTTTTTGATTGATGTGCAGATTCCTTTGATCTGCAGTCCATATGCCTTGAACGCACTGTCCTGCCATGTGTTCCCCCCAGGCATAGTCCGATGCATCTGTTGTCATAGTTTGCCTGGCTGGGGGCAAGGTGAAAGGCTAACCCTTGTTGAGGTGACATGCCTGTGACCACCATAGAAACTCTTGTTGAAGGCTGTGGCTGTGTTGAGACCATACGCTTTTTAGGTACCACTGTAATTTCCTCATATGCAGCTTTGCAAATGGTATTAGTAGTATGCAAGATGCCATGAAGCCCAAGGCCTGCAGAATTTTTCTTGCAGGGAGTTGGGTCTTTGTTGCCATTGTTTTGAAATATTGAGTCAGTTGTAGTTGCTTGTCTGGCATCAGATAAGCCTTCTGGGCCGTTGTATTCAAGCTGGCACCCAGGAATGTCATATTTTGTGAGGGTACTAGTTTTGATTTCTTTTCATTTACTGTGTACCCTAGGCAACTTAGAAGATGTTTTACAAAAGCCAGATGTTGTAAGAGGATGTCCTTGCGTTCTGCTTGGATGAGGCAATCGTCCAGGTATGGGTATATTTGAATTCCTCTTTGTCTGCAGTATGCAATTACTGGTGCCAGGCATTTTGTGAAAACCCTGGGTGCAGTGGATAAGCCAAAGGGCAGTGCAGAGAATTGGTAATGGGTTGAACCTGCAATGAAATGGTGGTATCTTTTGCAATTTTGTCTGATAGGGACATGCAGGTATGCCTCCTTGAGGTCCAACGTTACTAGCCATGCTTTCTTGCCCAACATGGGAAGAAGCTGCTGTAGTGTTAGCATCTTGAATTTGGGTACTTGTAAGAAGGTGTTTAGAATTGAAAGGTCCAGAATTGGTCTCCAGGCATTGTCCTTTCTGGGAACTAGAAAGAGTCTTGAGTAAAATCCTTGGCCTTGCTCCCATGTAGGTACCAGTTGAATGGCTCTCATGTCCATGAGAGCTGTAATTTGTTTTTGTGCCTCTGCCCATTGATTTTGTGGCAGGTTTGGCATTCCTCTTTTCATTGGCAAGGTGTGGAAATGGAATCTGTATCCTTGTGAAATTATGTCTAGGACCCATTTGTCCTTTGTGACGATGTGCCAGTTGTCTGGAAAAGTGCTAATTTTCCTCCCAAAGGAGCTGCCAAGAGAGTCTTGCTTGGCCATATGAGGTTTAAGTCAATGAGTTTGCCTTCTAGTAGTTTGGGGCCTGTCTTCTCCTCCCTTTTGTGTTGCAGTGCCCCATTGTCAAGGTTTGTAGTGGGTTTGTGGTTGTCCTCTGCCTCTTGGACGTCTGTATTTACCCCTCTGTGGTCTGTCAGTAGCTGGAAAGGACCAATTTTTTGTTGGCCAATTTCTGCTGAAGCGAGGGGGCTGAACCTGTAGAAAATCTTTGACCGTCTGCATAGATTTTGCCTTATCCTCCATTTTCTTTAAGACTTCTTCTGCTTTAACTCCAAATAGGACATCCTGCTGTAAGGGGGCATCTAGAAGCTTTGCTTTAACATGATCAGGCAGAGTTTGTTCCTTTAACCAAGCATGCCTATGTATAACAGACCCAGTAACAGCTGCTCTACAGGAAGCCTCCAAAGAATCAAATCCACATAGTAAAGTATGTTTGCCCACCTGTTCAGCTGCATGCAACAGATCCTGCATTTCTTTCAATTCAGACTGTTGAGGGAGTGTGCTCATTTTTTGTCTTATTTGAGACATTAGAAATTGCTGGTATTTTAGCATGTGAAATTGACAATTTAGTGCTCTCATAGCTAGAGTGGCTGAGGTGTAAACCTTTTCCCCCACCTGTCTAGTGCTCTGGAGTCCCTTTCAGAGGGTACAGGATTTTTCGCCAAAGAAGCCTTAGCCCCTTTGGGACCCTGGGAGATAGTCTCTGGATCAGCAACAGGGCTTTTATAAAGGAAACATCATCCACAATGTCTAAAACTAGGGGGGGTGGCAAGTGGTCTGTGCTGGGGGAGTAAAAGAAACTCTCTGAGCCTTTTCTTTGAGTCAGAGTAGTTATGACCTTCCCAGTGAAAATGTTCCCTCATAGTGTGTAAAGTTTCCCCAAAGGAGTAGTCTTCAGGGGGAGAAGCTGAGAGAATGGAATCCTCAGCATCAGCATCTTCATAAGGGGAAAAGGAGTAATCTTGGTCCTCAGAGGTGCCTGAGGAAATAGACACTTGATCAGAGGAGGCATAATCTTCCTCTTGTCTAGGCCTTTTGTCGGGGGGGGGGATTGGGAACCCCTGATTAAAGAGATCAAATCTTCAGCCATTTTAAGCATCTGTTTCTTAGGCATGGGGCCTTGAAGTGGTGACTGAAGTGCAGTCTTTTTTGGTTTAATAGGAGTCTTAAGCTTAGGATACATTTTTATAGTGAGCGTCGTCGGTCTGAAGACACCTTCAGAAACCGAAGGTGTTTCTGCAGCACCGACATCTCTTTCTGCAATGTCGTCGGTAGGGGCTAGAGAAAATGGCTGCATCGGCCTAGCACTGTCCGCCAAAGGCTCCGAAGTGGTCTCGGGTTCCAATTCTGCGGTAGCCAGGGGCTGTGTAGGAGCCTCACTGAAAACCGGTGAACCGGAGACCGGCCCAGCCGAGACCTCGGAGTCTGGCTTGGGTCTAGGCTGCCTGTCCTTATCCTTGCATTTTTTGTGCACGCCGGTAGTCGGTTGCTCCGATGGCATTGTATAGTTAAATTTTCTACCGAAGTAGTGTCGAGCGAAATCAAAGCGTCTTTTTATAGTACGCTTATTGAACCTAGCACAAAAGTGACAACCAGTGACATCGTGGTCTGGGCCTAGGCAAGGTATACAAAAAGAATGAAAATCCTTATGAGGTATTTGCTTCCCA